>NW_024424119.1:24880781-24950096 GCF_017311325.1 Ursus maritimus
GGATTCCGGTGTTCCGGGAGATGCCTGGTGGCGCGCGCGTTCACGGCTCACCGGTCTCAGTCCGCTCTCTCGCGGGTGCCCTCTGTGTGTCCGCCCGCTCCCCCATGCAGGTGGCTGCCGCTTCCCGGCACCCAAACGCGGCGGCTCCCTCCCCCTTCCGTTTATCTTCTGATATCTGTGCACGGTTTACAGCTCCCCTCTTCGTACCTCAATACTCAGCGCTGGAGGTGTTCATTTGTAGAGATCCAGATGCATCATCCTGCGTCTCAGGCTGATTCCGTGGTTATTTAGGCTGGTCTGGTACCTATCCAGCTCGACTCAGGGGACCGGCTGAAAAAGGGGTCCCCTACTCCTCCGCCATCTTAACTCCTCTCCCTGCTCTATAACTTCTAGTAGTTTGGGGGTGGGTTCTTTTGGGTTTTCCATATAATGTATCATGTCATCTGCAAAGAGAGACAGTTTGACTTCTTCTTTGCCGATTTGGATACCTTTTATCCTTTTTTTGTTGTCTGATTGCTGTTGCAAGGACTTCTAGTACTGTGTTGAATAATAATGGCGAGAGTGGGCATCCTTGTCGTGTTCCTGATCTTAAGGGAAAGGCTTCCAGCTTTTTCCCATTGAGAATGATATTTGCTGTAGGCTTTTCATAGATGGTTTTAATGAAATTGAGGAATGTACCCTCCAGCCCTACACTCTGAAGTGTTTTAATCAGGAAAGGATGCTGTATTTTGTCAAATGCTTTTTCTGCATCAATTGAGAGGATCATATGGTTCTTGACTCTTTTCTTGTTGATATGCTCTATCACACTGATTGATTTGCAAATATCGAACCACCCTTGCATTCCGGGGATGAATCCCACTTGGTCATGATGGATAATCCTTCTAATGTACATTGGATCCTATTAGCTAGGATCTTGTTGAGAATTTTGGCATCCATATTCATCAGGGATATCGGTCTGTAATTCTCCTTTTTGTTGGGGTCTTTGCCTGGTTTGGGAATCAAGGTAATACTGGCCTCATAGAAGGAGTGTGGTAGTTTTCCTTCTGTTTCTATTTTTTGAAACAGCTTCAGGAGAATAGGTATTATTTCTTCTTTGAATGTTTGGTAGAATTCCCAAGGGAAGTCAGGCCCTGGACTCTTGTTTCTCGGGAGGTTTTTGATCACTGCTTCAATCTCTTCATAATTAATCGGTCTGTTTAAAAAATCAATTTCTTCCTGTTTCAGTCTTGGTAGTTTATAGGTTTCCAGGAAGGCATCCATTTCTTCCAGGTTGTTTAATTTATTGGCATAAAGCTGTTGATAAAAGTTTCTAATGATCCTTCCTATTTCATTGGTGTTGGTTGTGACCTCTCCCCTTTCATTCATAATTTTATTAATTTGGGTCCTTTCTCTATTCTTTTGAATAAGTCTGGCCAGTGGCTTATCAATCTTATTTATTCTTTCAAAGAACCAGCTTCTAGTTCTGTTGATCTGTTCAACTATGCTCCTGGTTTCTAATTCATTGATCTCTGCTCTGATCTTGATCAACTGCTTTCTCGTGCATGGGTTAGGCCTGTTCTTCTGTTCCAGCTCCAGCTTCTTGAGGTGAGAATATAAAAACTGCATTTTAGATTTTTCTATTCTTTTGAGTGAGGCTTGGATGGCTATGTATTTTCCCCCTCAAGACTGCCTTTGCAGTGTCCCATAGGTTTTGGACCATTGTGTTTTCATTCTTGTTGGTCTCCATAAATTGTTTAAATTGATTTTTAATTTCCCGGTTTACCCAATTATTCTTGAGCAGGATGGTTCTTAGTTTCCAAGTGTTTGAGTTTCTTCCAAATTTTTCCTTGTGATTGAATTCCAATTTCAAAGCATTGTGGTCTGAGAATATGCAGGGAATAATTTCAGTCTTTTGGTATCGGTTGAGACCTGTTTTGTGACCCAGTATATGGTCTCTTCTGGAGAACGTTCCATGTGCATTCGAAAAGAATGAGTATTCTGTTGTTCTGGGGTGTAGTGTTCTGTGTATATCTATGAGGTCCATCTGGTCTAGTATGGCATTCAAAGCACTTGTTTCTGTTGATTTTCTGCTTAGGTGATCTATTGCTGATAGTGGAGTGTCGAGGTCCCCTACTATTAATGTATTTTTAACATTAATCCAGCCTTGCTGGATAAAGAATCCTTGGCTGCATGTTTTTCTCGGATAGAGCTTTAAAAATATCCTGCCAACCCTTCCTCTCATTCCAGGTCTGTGTAGACAAGTCTGATGTAATTCTGATATTTTTGCCTCTGTACATGAGAAATTTCTTCGCCCTGGCCACTTTCAATACTGTATCCTTGGATCTAATATTTGCAAAATGCACTATGAAATGATGTGGCATAGGTTTGTTGTGGTTGAACTTGGGAGGGGTCCTCTCTGCCTCTTGGACATGAATGCTTGTTTCCTTTGCTAGATTAGGGAAGTTTTCAGCTACAATTTGTTCAAATATCTCTTCTAGACCTCTCTCTTTCACCACCCCCTCGGGGATGCCGATGATTCTGACATTGGAACGTTTCATTGAGTCAGTAATCTCCCGTAACCTACATTCTTGAGATTGGATTTTTTTGAGCCAAGTTTCTGTTAACTTTCTCTTCTACCATCCCATCCTCCAATTCACTAATTCGTTCTTCTGCCTCATTACCCTGGCCATCAGAGCATCTAGTTTTGACTGCATTTGATTCATAGCATTTTTAATTTCTGCCAGATTCACTCTCATTTCCACCCTTAGAGATTCTATATTCTCATTAATATTTTCGTTAATATTTTTTTCAAGTCTACACATCATCTTGACCATTGTTACTCTGAGCTCCATTTCTGATAATTTGGTTATATCCATGTCCATCAGTTCTGTGGCAGAGGCCACAGACTCATTATCTTTTCTTTGCTGGGAATTTTTCCTTCTCGTCATTCTGATGAGGAGAGGTTGCGGGGTTGCCCAGAGCCCAAATTATTGACCAGGACCCAGGCAGCGTGCACTTGTTTTATAGGGACCTTAGGGATGATGTGGGCTTCTTGATTTTTCAGCCTGCCTTCTGGGGGAGGGGCCTGCTGCGCTGATATTCAGGCAACCCTGTTTGGGTAGAGTCTCCCTGTCCTCTGCAAGGGGGAATGGGGATTGGTACAATGTGAGCTAGTATTTCCGGGCTTTTGTTCTCTGGCAGCTTTCCCTGGTGGTTTTCTGTGGCTCTTTTGAGAGTCCGAGCAGCAGTGGCCAAACCCTAGCCTCTGTCTCAGAACAGAGAGATCGTAGTCCACTCTCCACTGAGCTCTCTTGGCCTCTTTGACTCTGTTTCAGTTGGTGCTGCTAAAAACCCTGCAGCGTCCCGGGTTGTGCACCCCACAGCCGGTATCCCAGCCCTCACTTCCAGGGCTGGTTCGTCTCTGTCCTTTGTGTTTCTGACACCGCCAGCTGCCCCCGGTTCCCGCGTGCACTCCCGAGCTCTCTGTTTCAGTGTGGTTTGCGCGCACTCTGGAGCGCCGGTTTTCAGTCTGGTTGCAGGCACGTTCCCAGGCTCACGGTCTCATTCTGCTCTCTCGTGGGTGCAGGTCTGCGAGTCCGGCCTGCTCCCCAGTGCAGATGGCAACTTTTTCCCAGCGCCAGAGCCTGGGGGCTTCCTCCCCCTTCCGTTTATCTTCCGATATCTGTGCACGGATTCAGGGCTCCCCGCTTCGTACCTCAATACTCAGCGCTGGAGATGTTCATTTGTAGAGATCCAGATGTATCTTCCTGCATCTCAGGCTGATTCCGTTGGTTTTCAGGATGTCTGGTACATATCCAGCTCGACTCAGGGGACCAGCTGAAAAAGGGGACCCCTACTCCTCCACCATCTTAACTCCTCTCTATGTAACCAGTTTCTTAATTGACATTTGGGTTGTTTCCAGTCATTTACAGTTACGAACAATGTTTTTATACATGTTATTTTGTGCATGTGCAGCTGTATCTATCTATCTATCTATCTATCTATCTATCTATCCTTATAGGTATATAAATTCATATATAGCCATACATATCTGTAGTCTCTTAGTTTATGATTTCTGAGTTAGAGAGGTTCTGGATAATAACAGTGTTCAGGGTGTAGATTTTCTTTCCCCCTTTCTATCTTCTAGACATGTATGAGAGGCAGTATAGTGCAATAAAACTAGGTTTTGACATCAGACCTGAGTTTGAGCACAGCTCTACTCCTTTCTAACCTTGCATCTTTAGGCATGTTTTTTTAACCTCTCTGATCTTGAGTTTCCTCATCTATGAAAAGGGCCTAACTCACCTTACATGGTGGTTGTGGGAGTTAGATATAGTTGTAAATAATGTTGGCTCTCTTTCTGCAAGAAACCATTGCCTCTTGAAGAAAAGAGTACAAGTCTCATTAATCTCTGTCTCCACAGTTTGCATCACGATATTTGGCGCATAAATGGCATTTGATAAATATATGCTGAATAAATAAGCAGATCTGACCTTTTCTTATGTATTTAACAACCATTTCATTTACATGGCCCGTTGCTGATTTTTCTCCTATTCTCTACTCTTTTCCATTCCTACTCCTTTTCTTCTTCCCAGCCTCTAACTTCTGATTCCCATTATGGCCTTGGCCTTGTGCTCTCCTCTATTCCCTCCTTTAGCCAACAGTCAGGTTTCACTACCTAAATAAATAAACAGCCCAAACCAAAATCCACCACCTCTATCATGCTTAAATTTTATCACCTCTGCAGAAAAAGAACTAAACACTGAAGAAGTTCATAGTTAAGCAGATGTTCTACATTCTTTAGATATTGCTTCTGGTTTCACGTTTAAGAGTAGAACAGAACACTCTGGTTGCCAAGTTAGTAAAGAAGCACTGATATTTCTATCTTGAGATAGAATCAGCAAGGCTATTGTCTTTGTTTGCTAAACAAATGCTACCAAGTGGGTAGAAACCTAAAATATGAAAATTAGTTATCAAATCAAATGGAAAATCGGTAGTGAATGCCTGCTGCTTCTAAGGCAAAAGATCAGAAAAGGTCTTTGGTTCCAAGGTTCAAAATCACCTGGACTTAGACACTGAGAAATTCAGAGTATCTCATGATCAAAGAAAGCTATTTCTTTGTTAGAATAACATTTTCTCAGGATTAGAAGGACCAATAGAGACCATTTAGTTAGAACTTCATTCAAGACAGACCTATGAGCTTCTCTGGGATAGATCTTGTTTAATTTTTTTCAGCCTTTACTAGTATAGACCAGAATAGGGCTATGAACAGAGCAAGCCTTGAGAAATCTATAGTGTTTGATTGATTATTAACTAGAAAATCATAGAGAAAACACCAAGGAAATCTTAGTTGTAACTTGGATCTCTAAACTCCTAAGCTCTATGACCAACTTCTCTTCCTTAGGGAAATAGACAGGCACGTCTTCTTTTTTTTTTTAATGATTTTTTTATTATATTATGTTAGTCACCATACAGTACATCCCCGGTTTCCGATGTAAGGCTCCATGATTCATTAGTTGTGTATAACACCCAGTGCACCATGCAATACGTGCCCTCCTTACTACCCATCACCGGTCTATCCCATTCCCCCACCCCCCTCCCCTCTGAAGTCCTCAGTTTGTTTCTCATAGTCCATAGTCTCTCATGTTTCATTCCCCCTTCTGATTACCCCCCCTTTCTTTATCCCTCTCTTCCCCTACCGATCATCCTAGTTCTTATGTTCCATAGATGAGAGAAATCATATGATAGTTGTCTTTCTCTGCTTGACTTATTTCACTTAGCATTATCTCCTCCAGTGCTAGACAGGCACGTCTTAACTAAAGAGCCTATTAGCCCTCCCAGGCAAGTTTTAGCCTTAAGACTGAATGGTTTTGTTTTCAGGAGAAGGTCTCTGATGTTTTCCCAAGGCAGAATCCAGCAAGATTCTTCATACTTGAGCAATATCTATACTCCAGGACTGCATGTGGGTTTTTTCTCTTGTTTTGGCCTTCTAGATGGAGGAGGTAGGGGAGAAACCCTGTCCTTAGGAAACTGTTTTGTTTAAAATGTTATTCTTTTGCTTTTCTTGAGCCCATATCTTCAAGCTCTGACATCTTAAATCAAATGATTAAAGACCCAAAGGTCAAAAGTAAGATGATCCTGTCAACATCTTGAGATTAGGACTGAAGAGGTAGCAAGTTCCCATTTTCACTCAGCAAAATCATAGCTCAGGTGTAAACCAAAACTCTTCAGACTCTCTCAGGACTAGTAAAAGGCAAGTGACTTCCCAATGCTGACAAGGACCAGTGTAGGAATCTTCAGTGGGATAAGGTTGAAAGAATAATTTGCTTTTGGCATCTGACATCCTTCAGCGTTGAAAGCAGTATATAAAGGCACACCGAACTGAATTTGCCAGGCTTAGAAAAACTTCATCTGAGAGCTCTGGAGTAGAGCTAATAACAAATAGCTGACTTGCCTACTATTTAGGGCTGAGAAGGACTAATGGGTGAGAGGTAAGATGACACTGAAGGATCTCTGAGTCTATGAAAAGAAGGCATTTGGATAGCTATTCAAGTGAACTGGGACTCAGGGGACAGCACAGTCCCAACTCTGCAACTGACTGTGTGGTCTTTGGCAAATAACCTCAGTGCCTCAATTTCCTCATCTTCAAAAAGTGATCCTCTCCTCATAGGGATATTGTGAGGAATAAATAAGCTGCCACACATAAAATGCTTAGAACAGTGCCTTGCATGTAGTAAATATTCAAGAAATGTAAGCTTCTATTGTTGGTTTTATTATTATTATTATTATTATTATTATTATTATTATTAATAGCATCAATAAACAAAGAATTCTGTGCCTCAAAAAAATCTCATATTGATCTTTGCATTCTCTAGGTCTCCAAGAAAAGTGGGAGACAAACACTTTTTCTCTCCCTCCCCCTCACCCCATGGTGGAGGAACTATGGCTTTTTCCTGTTTCAAGGAGTGGTCTTGGTGCTTTTTGTTAAGACTGGGAGGCGGGTCTTTTGTTCCTCTAATTATGCTTGTTTGCTTTTACTCACAGAACAATACCATCAAGACCTCAAGATACAGTGTCCTTAACTTCTTGCCCCTGAACCTGTTTGAACAATTCCAGAGACTTGCAAATGCATATTTCCTCATTTTGCTATTCCTACAGGTATTGACTTTTGGGATCTTTTCCACAGAGCATTTTATCAGTATCTCTGGGGTCTGGTTGTGTAATCAGTCCTTCTCCTCCCTAAACCGAGAAATGTCTCTTTAGATGACAGGCAAATGGATGGCCTGGAGTGTCAGGCCAGTCCTATCGAGTAGCTGTGGTCAGGATTAGGTGGGATGAAACAAGTCTTTACAAAAGGAAGGACACGAGGTCACTGAATCCCAAGGAAGGGGAGCTCCCTCATCATGTCTGCAATGGCCACAGTTCAGCTTGACCACAGGAGGTCACAGACTCTTCACCCCAACCACACCCACAACTTCATTTCTCGTTCATTGTCCCAGCCTCCCTGACAGAAAGTTAACATGCAGGAATTCTGAGAAAGAGAACCATTTAGAACATAAGAGTACCAGCACAGGGCAAGGAAGCAGGGCAGGTCGGCCCAAATTGGGAGAGAGGGACGGATTGTCTCATTTCCCCTTATGCTGAGGGATAAGGGAAGAAATGTGGTTTTCCAATGTCCACTCTTATCTCCCAGTTTCCCCTACCTCTCACCAGAACCTTCATCATCAGAGGAGAAATAGCCCATCAAGACTATCGTGGAGTTCAGGACAGATAGGTGGCAACGCACCATCTCCTATTCTTTTGTCCTTTTGTGGCGATGTTTACTTATATTTACATTTATATTATATATTTACTTATATTACTTACGTTTCTAAAACTGTGGAAAGCAACTAGGATAGTTGAATTTATTATGAACCTGTGGAAGTGAAAGAGGTTGGGGGCGGGGGCAGTGCTGGTAGGAAATAAATTGTCCTTTAAGCTTTCTGAGCCACGTTTCTCCCTTTTCCCTCTCACAGTTGATTCCCCAGATCTCCTCCTTGGCATGGTACACAACTGTGATACCCCTGATGGTGGTGCTGTCCATAACAGCAGTGAAGGATGCCATTGATGACATGGTGAAGTGGCTTCCTGGGCCCCTAGTTCTTCACTGTACCTAGTCTGGTTGGGGGGCAAAGAAGACTTCCCAGAATTACCTAGTGCAAGGAAGAAGCACTGAATGGAAAGAGATGTTTCCTTTCCTTGCCTCCTTATCCATCCCAGAAGAAAATGTAATTCCTTTAGCCTCAAGATTGGTGGTCTATGCATGGCCAGAAAGGGGCAGTGGAAGGCCTTTCCCTGTCTTCCACTGCCACCATTTAGCCCCCCCCCCTTTCAGGCTTTCTTCCAGCTCCTTTTTAATAACCCACCTCTTCCTTTACTTGACTTTCTCTGATTTTATATTCATCCTCCTTCCTCCATTCCCCTTCTCCCATTTTTATATTTCTCTTCCCTTCCTCCCTCTGTCCCCTCCTCCCTCTTTGTCCTGTTCTTAGTTTTCTTCTCCCCTTTCCACATTCTCCTTCTCTTCTCTAGCTCTCCCTATTTCCCTTTCCAACTTTCACTTCTATAAGGTATGTACAGATTGGAACCCCCTGGGTTTAGAACACCTTAGGACATAAACAGAGGCCGACTCCTTTCCTGGTCTTGGAGTGAGTGCTGCTTGGCATTCTCTTTGCTGCTTACAGCAGGCCTGGCATAGAACAATGAGAATGAGGCCCCAGTATCAAGCCTGCTAGTGGGATTTGAGAAGTCGGACCTGTTGACCTGCCTGCAGCTTCCCTAAGAGAGTCCTTCTGATTTTGCTGGGATAGATTTCTAGACCAAAGTTCGTGAGCTTGATGTTACTCTAGCTTTTTAACTCTGCAACTGTTTTAAATCCAGAATTAGCCATGTAGTGGTTGAAATTTTAGTCAAAACTCGAATGCAAAAATGTGACTTTATTTCTCTATAACTAAACTCAGTATATCTCACAACTACCACCCCAGCATCCCAAAACTTTTTAATGAGAGCTGAAAGCTAAATTTGCCAATTCAGGATAACTCAGTTACTTCTGGGTTAGAACTTAGTTTCTTTAAGATAAGCATGCTTACAAATTCAAGATTCTCTCTGCCCTCTTCATAGTTTTGCCTTTCTCCCAAGGAGTAATCTCGACTGGAAGTGGGAGGTTCATGTGAGCATGAGGACATACCCTGTATTTGTCCCCCCCTCTATTTGGTCTTTGAATAGAAGACCTCTATTGCTCTTTCCTTAGTGCATCTACTGTAGAAGCTTCTGTGTGTTGACTGTGGTGGGGGTATGCTTGAGAATTCTTAACTTTCCCTGCTCCTACCAAGGTGTTCACAGGTGACTCTAGTACTATCCATCATTTTTCACTCTCTATTCTGTGGTTCTAAGTTGTTTGTTCTCATTCCCCCAGGCTTTGCTTTTGATATTTAAAGCCAAGATTTTATCTCTTTTTTTCTCTTGGTCCTTTTCTGACCTCTTTTCCCGGCTTCTCTAAGACAATCAGCCTCTTACCCTGGTTTTAATGATAGAAAGGCATGGGAGGTAAAGGAAAATTATAAATAAGGAGAACTACATGGGTAGTATTTCAGAATACTAACCTTCTACATGCAATTTGCTCTCTGCATATTTCCTGAACGTTTTCTTGTGTAATTTTAGAAAAGGCACCAAAATGACAATCAAGTCAACAACCGTTCCGTTCTGGTGGTGATGAATGGCAGGTAAGTCATGGGGAAACCAATTTGGTAGGACCAACTCTGGGAGAGGGCTGTCTTTGCTAAAGCTTGATGCTGTTGGGTACTTTGGAAAGGTGATTCAGGACAGTGAAGAGAACCTAAGGTTGAACATAAGAATTTGTTTCTAGATCTAGCATACCCTGAATTTGCTGTGTGACCTCAAACCTCTCTGGGCCTCATGTTTCTTATCTATAAAGGAAGATAATATTCTCTACCTTGGAGGATGTTGCAAAGATGAAAATGAAATAATATATATTAAGGTAATTAACAATTTATGACATACAAGTGATTATTATTAATGCAGTGTTCAGCTTGGAGATCTGTGTCTTTAGAACATCAGTGGATTCTGGCATGGCTTATTGGCCATTGTACTATATAAACTTTGATCAGGTCATCTTTTTTAACAATCTAAAGAAAGTATTGGCTAAAAAAATAATAATAAAAATAAAATAAAAAAAGTATTGATGTTGACCCCATTGCTGTAGTGTTTGGTCATAGCTGTCTAAAGTGTTGTCAATGGGTCAGTGTTTATATTTGATGATGTCCTACAAAATTTGAGCATTTTACCTTTGTCAGGAATATAGGGAGGCAGACGTAATTCCTACATAAATCAAAATATGGAGACTATCATAAGAGATACAAAAAAATTTTATAGGAATTAATAAAAATGAAGAATCATAGCTGGTTAAAGGAATCAAGGAAGACTTTCTGAAAGCTAATATCTGTGCTGGGCCTTAAGGGATGGGGAAGAATTCAACAAATAGAGATTGTAAAACAGAAAAAATGACCAGTGTGTGCAGTAGCATGATTGTAAATAAGTACAAACCTGAAGGAGTTCAAAATTGAAGTCCAGTCTTTGTTCACAGTGGTCTTACAGAACCCCCAGGAGCTGTAGTTTTAATCATATAACTCTTTTATGTGAAGTTCTTGGGTATCTAATTCCGTTATTTATTGTGACTGCTGATTCTTACTCATGGTGGATTACTTCGTCAAGTGTTTTGGTCTGTTGAAACCTCTCATAAAATACTACCAAAAAAGTTAGTTGTGATTAAAAAGAAAATTTAAAAGAAAGGAAGAAAGAAAAGAAAAAGAAAAGAAAAGACAAAACTCAGTGTATTAGAAATTTACCAGGCTAAGGCATTACTGACCAAATGGATTTAGTCAAATGAACTCCTCAAGTAGTTTGAGCACTTGGGTTTTGAAAGGCTATTAGAAAAGAATTTGTCAAAGAGTGGTTTTAGGGTGGTAGGTCACAAATAGGGCCCTGGTTAGACTTTATAAGCCAGTGTTTAACACTCAGTGAAGCTGGTTATTGAAACAGTCTGTAGTCCAGAAAGTGGCTTTCTTTTTCTAGAACACATGGTTTTGAGTAGAGCTGCTATTAAAAAAGTTTGTCTGTTTTGCAAGTTGTGATTTCTGTCATTTTCATTTCTCAATAATTTTGGTTATAAGCAGCACATCATTAGTGGAATTTTCTTTATGAGAATTCTAAATGCCCTGAGTTAAGGTTGTATCCCTTTTGAGGGGTTTGCCTGGTAACTCAAGGATATCACCTACTGAGACCTATTTTGGAGAGTTATAAATTTGAATCCCATACCTCACAAGGTCATAAATTCTTAAGGGAGAGTTCTTTACTGTCTAACACCCAACCCCCTACAGTAAGATAGACAAACTTTCTTGCCAATGGGTTGATTTTTTTTTTTAGACCACCGTTTCCCTAATGGTGTTGCCCTTTCAGAGTCCTGGCTTTATGAGGGGTTCTTAGTTCCAACTCATTGCCTCTCAAGATCCTAAGGCTTTATGTCCTGTCCCTCAGTGGGCTAAATTAAAACTCAAGTCACTAATTATTAAGATTGGCAATTCCTTCTTTCACTCAGAGCAAGAACAGCTTCAGAACATGCTGACTGTTCTGGATTTCAGAACTTTTTTTTTTCCTCCTGGCTCCTTACTTTGTGGTAAGCATAGCCTTACTTTTGAAAGAATGTTTGCCTTAGCACATCTAATGCATTTCTAAATGTTTGTAGTAGAAAAATTACCAGTATGTTACAGAACTCCAGGAGGTACCATTCACATAAAACAGAATATAATGTGAATGGTCTCCTCTGAAGTCAAAGCACTGCCTTCTCTAGCTCTTGGATGATATTTTCTAAAACAAAAGTTAGAATGCAATGCCTGCAAATTGAAAGTGTGCTTATGGCATAATGGGATTGAATATTTTAAGCCAGAAGGAAATATCTTCCCCTCTCCTAAATCTGGGACGCATGATTGTTATAATGAACAGGAAAATATTGGTAATAGTTCAACAGGTCCTATGTAATAAAATATAAGCTTTTAAATCTTCAGGAGAACCCAGAATGGTGTAGCCCTTCTTGCCACATTTTACTGGTGAAAATCATGGCAGACAGAATGCCAGAAAACTAACAAAAGTGAACGTAGAATCAAAACAAAGCAAAACAGATATTCAGATGTTTTTCTCCAAGTCTTGTAGCTACTCCCTTTCAATGCTATAAAGCAGCTTTGAAAATTAGTAACAAAATAAGTAAATATATTGGATTTTATCTGCATAGAGATGACACTTGAAACCAAGGGAAGGAGATTTAAGGATATATAAATAGTGGTTTTACAACAAAGTCTTATATTTGTATTATAACATGCAGAGAGGGGTGGCAAAGTTGGTTGGGCCTCCAGCTCTTGGTTTTGGCTCTGGTTGTGGTCTCAGGGTTGTGAGAGTGCTTAAGACTCTCTCTCCCTCTCTCTCTGCCCTCCTTCCCCCCCCCCGAAAGATAAATAAATAATCTTTTTTAAAAAATAATAAGATGGAGAGAAAATTGAATTTGTAATAAGATTTAAAGAAATATAACCCAGGGGGCGCCTGGGTGGCACAGCGGTTAAGCGTCTGCCTTCGGCTCAGGGCGTGATCTCGGCGTTATGGGATCGAGCCCCACATCAGGCTCCTCCGCTATGAGCCTGCTTCTTCCTCTCCCACTCCCCCTGCTTGTGTTCCCTCTCTCGCTGGCTGTCTCTATCTCTGTCAAATAAATAAATAAAATCTTAAAAAAAAAAAAAGAAAGAAATATAACCCAGGAATTAGAAGAAAATTATCTAAAAGAGTGAATTTATATAAAAGAATTTTTTTTTGGATAAAAGAAATTTGGCCCTTCTTAAAGAAGCTATCTTCCCAGAAAAGGCGTTCTGAGAAAACTCATGCCTTTGTGTGTCTGGCAAAGTGGTGATGTATGTCATGCCTACAGATAACAATGCTTCATTCAAAGGTGAAACAAGCAATGGCATCCAGGTATGCCTTCTTTTTGCCTGCTCTTTGGGTGCTTAGCATAATAGAATTGTTGCAAATAGCTAGCTCATTTTTCCAAAATGCTCGTGGCACTGTGTATATCATGCTTAGTCCTTTATCAGAAAGGAAGGATTTATGGCCTGTATGTAGTTAGGGAAATTGAGATACAAAAAAGAGAAAGGATCATGGTAGAATCTGCCCCTACTGCCAACTGCCTTTTGTGGGAAGTGAGCATTTGAGGTGTCAAAAGTAATCCAATTTTGAGGGCACTTAATGTAATGAGCCCTGGGCATTATATGCAACTGATGAATCACTAAACTCTACCCTGAAACTAATAACACATTATATGTTAACTAACTTGAATTTAAAAAAAAAAAGTAATCCAATTTTAACATAAGTAAATAAAATTGGCCCAGCCATATGATAGAATACATTTTTGTCTATCAAAAAGAATGAGCCACATCTTCTGTAAGTGCTCTGCAAGACATGTTATTACATGAAAAATGAAAGTGTAGCAAATTATGTATCTAGTGTGTAACTTTTAAATGTATGTGTTGTATTATTCTGATTGATATTTTCTAGAAAGAAATACAAAAAAGTTACTCATAGTTGCTACCTTGAGAAGCAAAACTAAAATCTGGGAAGAGAGGAGAATTTTTCCTTTTATGTACTTCTTTATTATTTGGACTGCTTTTTTACCATATGCAGATACTACTTTTAGTGAAAGAATAATTATGTGCATGTATGACTACACATGCCTTTATGGAGTTTTAGAAAACCCTTATAACCTGAAGTCAAGAGAAATGGGCCCCCTTCTTGATTATAGAAAGGATGCACTACAAACCAGTTTGATTCTTCTATAAGTCTTGACTTCATCTCAGCTTTTCTCTTTCTTTTTTTATTTCTTTTCTTGCTTGTCAGAGCAGGGCTATGGGGAAATCTCAGAGCAGGCATTCAAGTCTCATTTTCTTACAGGATAAAGGAGGACAAATGGATGAATATTCAAGTGGGAGATATAATAAAACTAAAAAATAATCAGCCTGTCACAGTGAGTACCTCTTTGGGCTGTGGCTTTTTCTTTTTTGGCTTAAATGAGTGCAGAGGAACCCTTTTATTACTTCTGCTGTCACTGCTTTTGGTGACCTCTGTCTGCCTCACTTTGCATCCAGAGATTAACAGCTTCTGTGGTGAGAAGCTTGTTTTTGTCTGCCTCTCACCAAAGCTACAGATAAAGTATGACTAGTTTCAGGAGGGACTATGTGTGGTAGTAGCGGTGGGTCCTAGACAAAGAGAGTAAACCAAGTATCTGTAAAATTCTTAGGCTGAACAGCTGTTCCTGAGGTAATTGCTTTTGTCACACTGTAATATTAAAAGTCTGCCTTCCTGCTCTCCTTATCTTCTCTGACTTTTCTGACCATAGGCAGATATGCTATTACTCTCTAGCAGTGAGCCCTGCGGTCTGACATATATAGAAACAGCAGAACTGGATGGGTAAGTGTTCCTTCCTGATAGTCATTGAAGACAATTGAGCCACCTTAATTTCTCACTGAGGGAGAGCATGAGGTAGAGAATGAATATTATCCTCAAATAAAAGTGCCAAAGATGCTAGAAATATGCAGATAAGCGAAAAGAGGAGGCCAGGCCCTTGGGACCTCAAGTCTAAGACTGAGTTCTTAATAAGAATAATCAAGCATCCACTGGGGGCAGAATCTGGACAAATAAACTCCAAATTCTCCATCTCTAAACTGGAGACACTCTGGCTGTGTTCAGTAGTGCTGAGTGATAGGGAAAAGGTTAATAGAACTGTAAAATTTCAGAATAGAGTTTCAAAGTTTCCAGTGGGGTTAAGGGGGTGGGGAGGATGAGTATGAAGGTAACTATTTACTGATAAAATACCATGTTCTATAAAGGATTTAAGGTAGAGATTCATTAACATCCAAAAACTAAGGTCTTAGGACGATAGAGGCTGTCTTCAGAGAGCTTGTCCTGTGGGGTTTTCTATCAATTGCATTCTTACAACTATTCCTCTTGGTGCCCACAAGTTTTTTGAAATGTGGCTTCCATTTTTGTTTCTGTCTCTATGCATTCCTGTATCAGCAAATGGTTAACTGGGGTTCCTTCATGGGTCCTATAACTATTTATGAGGTGAAAAGTATGTTTACTTGAAAGTGTGTGCAACATTCTTACCAGGCCCTGCTCCTTATTCTTGAAGGCAGGTGCCTCCTTCAGGTTGTTTTGTGATGTCTCTTCAGCTTCATCTGGAGCACCTGACCAGCAAGATTTCATGGATTGGTTAAAGTAGAGGTGGCACGTTGCAAGGAATGAGAGCAGGGAGAAAGGGGAGTGAGTGGGCTAACACTTGGCTTCCTTGTGGAGCCATCTACCTCAGTACTGTCTTTGAGACAGAACAGCGGAGGTGACTCTTACATCTCAAGCCTGTAGCCCAAGCTCTGTTGGCAATATCTGTATTCTAAGATCCCATGACAGAGTGGGAGAAATTGGACCTGTGCTGCTGTTGTGCATGTGTCCTATGCTCTGGTGACACTGTACCCTTTGCTTTAGTGAAACCAACCTGAAAGTGAAGCAGGCCATCTCAGTGACCAGTGACTTGGAAGATAACCTGGGGCTGCTGTCTGCCTTTGATGGTGAGTTAGGAAGTAGGTTTGCCCACCCACATGTTTATCAGTAGAAGACTGGTTAAATAAGGTATGGTAAATCCATACAGTGAATTCTTCACAACTTCCTAAGAACAATGTGCAAGTTGGTATTTATTTCCATGGAAAAAATATTCACAACATATTAATAAGTGAGGAAAAAACTATTACATTCGACTATGCATAGCATATATAATGTAAGCTTGTTTTTGGAAGCATATATGTTTACAAGTACATGTATAGAAAACTTGGAAGGATGTACTTCAAAAGATTAATAGCACTTACCTCTAGGCAATTTTACTTTCTCCTTTCTCCTCTTAGTATTGTATGTATTTACAAAGGATATATTTTACTTTAGTGATCAGGAAAAACCAAATGATTTCCATTTTGAAAAAAATACTAGATTTGCTTTAAGTTAAGTAGGTTTTTAATCTCTTCAGATTCAGGGCTCATATGATCTGGCAGTATTGATGGTGATAAGTTATCACATGGGTTTTTTCTCTCTCTGGGTGACCCATGTCACATACAGAATTACTCTTCTTTGATGCCCAGAAACCTTTGTCTGCCTTTCTAAAGGGAGCTGGTGAGAAATGGGTAGCAGCTGAGAGAGGATAGGAAAAAGATGTGTGTGTATTTTGAAAGAGGGATGTTCTTTCCTCTTTTCTGTTAAGCCTCCTGTTAGGAAAGGCCTAAGATTACAGAGCCAGGACTCTTACCTCTTTATTTTTCTTCAGGAAAAGTGAGGTGTGAGTCTCCCAATAACAAGTTGGACAAATTCACAGGAATACTGACTTATAAGGGAAAAAACTACATCCTGGACCATGACAAGCTGCTACTCCGAGGCTGCATCATCAGGAATACAGATTGGTGCTATGGCTTGGTGATTTATACCGGTACGTCTCCTGAAAGTCACAGTCAGACCCCCAACCTGCTAGATTCCATTCATGATCAATTTATGGGCCCTCCAGGATGTTTCCAGGATGTAGAGATGGGACTCAGATGCACATACACCATGGCTTTGAGACCGATTGAAAGGGAGGTAGATAGATGGATAGATGGATGGATGGAAAATTTAAGAAAAACCTGTCTTCTTAGAAAAAAAAAGACATTTTTCCCCAAGCAATGAGCGGCCAACATTATCAGCTCTGCCTTTGTTAAAGGAAGTCTTTGTGTTCCAAGACCACAGGACACTGTGAGTCTTTCCAATCATATCTGGACACAGGAGAAGGTATACAAATAGCAAGAGTACACGTGGAATTAACATATGAGAGGGGGACATATGAAAGGACAGTGTATATATGTGGATTACTACCAGGAGAGAATACACACAGTGCTCACTATGGAGAAGAATATAAAATAAAATATGAGAGATTCATGGCACAGAAAAGGCACATGTGAATCATTAGCAGTGGACCCTCTTGAGACATCATTTACAGCCCAAATACCTTATATTAGTGAAGGTTTTTTGGGGGGTTATGATGTGTTCGGGAAGATGGAGGAAGCTTCTGTGCCACCCTGTGCCCATGGTGACAATGGGCATTGATGACAACCACCATACTAAGAGGATGGGGAACGCTGAAGAATGCATCAAGGAAGATTTACCACAGTGAATACTATTCAACTCAGAGCTCCCCTAGACATAGGGATCTTTGATGCCTCACTTCTATGGAAAATCATGAGATCCAAGCCCTAGAGAGAAGCTGAAGAGTCCAGGGAGGCCTTGGTGGAACTTTTTTCATTAGTTCTTGAGCTATAGTAACAGCTTCTAGGCTGACTAATCCCAAACTCAAAAGATTGGAAGTACAACGTACTTCAGCAGCTATCCCTACACACTGGCATTCAGAAAAAGCTCATTTTTCAGCAAAGGGTTTCTCTCTAAAGCAATGGCAGTGGGGTTGCCAACCAGCACAAATTTAGCTAAGGTTTCTCTCTGACTCTTGGTTTACATAGTAGTGAAAAATCTTTTGGGGCTTTGGGGAACTTAGAACAGAAGAGAATACCACTGAAGAGCATCTTGAAGTATTCAGTGTAGAACTTAGCCACTGTTCCTGCTATATGATGCCCACGTTCTACCATGATCTCCACATCCTTCTTGAAATGAAAGGTTTAAGGTCATTCTTTCTAAGGACACTTGGAAGACTCTGTCCCTTGTAGTTTCCAGGCTCTGAGACAAACTTCTCATGACTTCAGGTCCTTCACGAAATGCCTTAGAAGTAAAGACTAGTATAGCTTATGCCCTGTATTCTCAGTGTCTGCGCCCATTATCAGGGAAGTTCCAGGTCCCTCACATGTAAATATTAATGAAATTCCTTCGTTAGAGTACATGTAAGAATAACAATCAAGTGGTAAAAACCAGAGAAATTGCTACTTACACTTTCTCCTAAACCTCTTACATTTTCTCTGCGGCCATATTTCTGGTTAGTAATACACAACTCTAGTTCTGTTGGCCACTAAAAACTCTTTACTTCTACTTACCATCTGCCCTGTCATGAAGAAATATAGTCTGTATCTCTCAGCCCCAGAAAAGCCCCAGCTTCCACCTCAGAAGAAAACACTGCCATTGCCTTTTCTGTTCTTCCTTTCCCAATTAGAAACTGAAATAGAGCCTGGCCCAGCAGAGGGTTTCCTCAAAAGAAGGTGGAGATCTCTTTATCAAAAAAAATCTCTTTTCTAAGCTAAATAAACCAGATGATGATGAGAAAAAAGCTTGTGGCTCCTAGTGTTGAATTACTATATTGTACACCTGAAATTAATATAACACTGCTTGTTAACTTATTGTAATTAAAATTAAAACTTAAAAAAAAAAAAGCTTGTGGCTCCTATTCTGACTTAACTCATCTTTGGAAGATTAGACTAAGGTGCTGCAAAAAGAGGGGTTAGCATCAACGTACTTTGCAGAAATAGTTGGGATTATCCTTAGAAACAAAATGTGTTTTTTGGGTTTTTTTTTTTTTTAGTTATTGGCGCCAACCACGAGCCTTTCTCCAGGGCTTTATCCCCTGGCACTGGAGAGAGGTTTGATTACGTGATCATAAAGGTATATTTCAATCCATTCTCAAGCCTCCGAGTATATTCAATGATTCTAAGAGCTGGTCTCCCTGTTTCACTTAGGACCAGACACCAAATTAATGCAGAACTGTGGAAAGTCTACCTTTAAGCGGACGCACATGGACCATCTCTTGAATATTCTTGTGCTCTGGGTAAGTTAAAGACATTTTTCTGCTTTTTTACAAATAGACATGCTTTTCTTCCTTCCATGGCAGTAGCTGGCATTTCTGACTTGGAATTTAGTTGTTTGAAAAACTCAGGCAGTTTTGGTACGCTATTTATTAATGCCAGAAGCAGAAAAGAACAGAGCCGATTGACAAGGGAGTCTCTCTCCAGTTTAACAAACCTCTGTTGTAGACGACAGGCGCAGTTTGTTTAAGATTTCATGCTCTGATTAGTGGTACTGGGAGGGATCAAGGACCGTGCTTTAGAAACTGACACATTTTTATTTCCTCATAGCCTGTTTTACTCATGAGCACTGTAATAAAACTTTACTTAGATTAATAGAACACCTTACTTAAACTGGATGATTTTCAAACTGTTTCCTTAGAGGAGTCTAAGGTCTGCCACAGGGGGAATAGAAAAGATCAAGTGAATTTTGTTCTGGCCCCCTCATTCTGATGTTCTTCCTTCAAGAAGAGCAGCTTGATATTTGTCTGTTCTGTAAGATTTCATTTGGAAAATAGAGATTCTGCTGCTAAGAAATGAAATTTGAAAAGCACTCAATACAATAATAGCTTTGATAACAGAAGTTTAAACTGAAGATTTATTTCCATACTATCCTATACAGGTTACCTTTATATAAACAAGATACAGACTTGTTTGCATAACTGAGCAATTTCAGTGGTGCCTATACTTAATTCAGTGACTTTTCATTTTTATTTTTACTCTATTGCTTAGACTTTGAAAATTCAAAAATGCCTTTTCTTTCTGTGTATCTCTCATTAATATCTGAATTATAAAATGCCTCTTCTCCCTTATTTATTATGGGAAATATCACTGTTCTTTTCCTAAATCCTCTGGATTTAGTAAATGGGGTTTTAGAAAATTAGGAAAATTTATTCAACTTTGAGACCAGAAGCTAGTATCCACTCTTTCTCTTTCTGCTACTGTCTGCGTAGCTTTCAGCAATTGAAACAAAGTGACATTTCCTGATTTCTAAATGAGGAAGACAATCACATTTGAGAATTCAGGAAGGTGACGTAGGTAAATATGCCTAACCGTATTAGGAACATATATCATTAGGCACTAAGTTAGGTCCTTTAGCCTAGGCTTATTTTCAAAACAGGATGTGTCCCATATGCCTAGGAAAGTTCACCTACTTATTTACCTATCTGAAGGTCAGTGATAATACTTGACCTCTATTAGAGTGATCTTAACTTTTTAGAATATTCATCATTCACTTACTGGAGCCTCACTGCGACAATAAACAAATCAAGAAGTATTTCCTCATTTGACAAATATGCAAATTGATACACAGTTAAAATAAATATCATAAATAAAATCAAAATAATGGCAAAGACATTATAATAGTAATGTCCTACAAAAAATTTTAGGACAACATATAATAAATAATAAACAATAAATCCTACAAAAAATAATGGCAATGACTCATCAATTCATATTTATTGAGAATCTATTATGTGCCCAGATGTGCCAGATGTTGTGAGAATCAAAAAGATGTGTAAGATCTGGGTGCAGCCCCCAGGTATATAAAGGGGGCCGGGCATCAATATGTGCCACATGCTTTACATATATCATTTTATTTAATTATCACATCCATGCATCTAGGCATAACTTTTCAGAATCAATGCTCTTTCTGCTATACTTGCTGCCTCCCTGGGGGACAAAATTAAAACACATGACAAATCCTATTTAAAAGGCAGATTGGCACATATGAAGAAATTAAAAAACTAAAAAGAAAATCCACAAGCTTCCAGAGAAAAATAAAAGGTCACATACCAGGATCAAAAATCAAAATGTCATTAGCCTTCTCAATAGCAACAGCAGAAGGTAAATCTCAATGCCTTCAAAGTGTGCGAGAAAATTATTTGTAACCTATAATTCTTAATCTAGTGAAACTACCAATAAAATTCAAGTATAAAGAAAAATCCATATGTGTAAAGACTCAAAAAAATTTATTCATCATGTCTCCCCTCTTAGGAAGCTCCTAGTGTGTATACTTAGGCAAAACAAGAACGTAAACTAAGAAAGAAGATTACAGAAGCCAGGAAACATGGGGACAAGTGAAAGGAAGTCCTAGGAAGATAGCTGCATAGCAGGCCTAAGAACTCCAGTGCAGATTAGAGCAGGAGCATAGGGGTACCTGCAGTGGGTCTCCAGAGAGAGAATGTAGCTCTCTGCTCAGGTTCTCACAAGATAAAGTCAACAGAGAGTCAGTGCAAATGCTGGGGGCAGCTAAGCTGGCAGAGTAGTTGCTATAAATTCCTATATTTCTGCGGTCATTCATGCAATCTTCCCTTCAGAAAGTACGAAATATTATCTGGGGTACTGTGTTCACTTTGGGGCATCCAGTTTAAGAAGAACATTGAGAAGCTTAATGAAAGACTATAAAGAAGTACAAACAGGAAATAAATACCTAACAGCCCTGACAGAGGATGAACCATCAGCAGACCCAAGATGTTGATGAGTTTTTGGAAGGCAGAAAGTAGATTATGTTGATAGATAAACCAGAATAGTGAAAGCTTCAGTGTAAATGCATTCTTCTTGATAGAGCTCAGGAATAGCTCCAAGCTAGCATCAGCAGGTATGGAGAGCAGAAGCGGTAGGTGGGATAATGATTGGGATAATTAATTTTAAAACTGCCCATAAAACAACATGGGCAACAATTGGCCCATGTACCACCGTGCCACCCCTATAGCACGCACATAGCAATAACAAATGTATTTGCCTTCCAGTCTCAAACGAGAGAACTGCTTTCTAAAGAAATTTAACAACCTTTCTCAGAGGGCTAGGTCTTCTAATGTGGGTGTCATCATTTCAGGGTAAAACCCATTTTATTTTAAATTTAAGGGGCAGGGCACCTGGGTGGCTCAGTTGGCTGAGTGTCGGACTGGTGATTTTGGCTCAGGTCATGATCCTGTGGGTCCTGGGATCAAGCCCTGCATCAGGCTCCTCCAGCCCTGCATTGTGCTCCTCACTTAGCGGGGAGTCTGCTTGGGATTCTCTCTCTCTCCCTTTGCTCCCCCCAATGTATGCGCACACACTCTCTCTTTCTCTCTCAAATAAGTAAATAAATAACATAACATAATTCATTTATTTATTTATTTATTTATTGAGTGAGTGAGTGAGTGAGTGAGTTAGGGGCTCAATGTGCTTGCATGCTCCTTGTGCACCTGAAGATGAGATCTGTCAAATAATACATACTGTCTACTTACACAGAGCACATGCTTCCATGTTCCCATTCAGGAGAGTGGCCTATCGGGGAAATAAAATTAACCAAAGGAAACCAAACCAACCTATAATGATTAAACTACTCTTTTACTCAAATTTTTAAGTGGACTAAAGGGAAACCAGGAACACAGAAGAGGAGGATGAGGATGAACAAATAGAATAATTGACCTTGGAAAAGACATAATTCAGGGAAGAGAAAAGAAAAGAACTTCCAAAAACTCTTATTACTATTCTTAGAAGACACAATTGCATAAATAAAATAAGAATAGGGTTGCTAAAAATGGAAAAAGAAAAAAGCAATCTAAGAGCAACAAAAAAGAATTTCGGGAAGTAAAAATAGCTGAAATTTTAAAAGCCAATAAGAGGGCTGAAATAAAAAGTCAAAGAACTCTCTAATAAAAAGATAAAGAGATAAAATATATGAGATAAATACTTCTTTTTAATAGAGAACCAAACCAGGATCCCCCAAATTCATCTACCAGGAGTATCAGGAAGAGAAAATAGAGGGGACAACATTGTCAAAGAAATAATAGAAGAATATTTCCTAGAATTCAAGAAAGATATGAGTTTCAGACCTAAAGTGTCCAATAAGCATCATGAATTTTAGAGCTTCAAAGGTGTAGAGAAGTCCCTCAAAATTTTCACAGGGATAAGAATAAGATATCAACAAAAAAAAATTGAGAATTAGGTTGGCACCAGATTTCTTACCTACACAGCTGGGTCCTAGAAATTAGTAGGGTCATCCCTTCAAAGTTCTTAGTGAAAGTTATTTTGACCTCAAATCTGTACCCAGGAAAACTACAAATCAAGTGAAAAAGCAAACTTCTTCCTATCTTTTTTTTAATAATAATATTTTTTATTATGTTTGTCACCATATAGTACATCCCTAGTTTTTGATGTAAAGTTCCATGATTCATTACTTGCGTATAACACTCAATGCACCATGCGATACGTGCCCTCCTTACTACCCATCACCAGCCTCTCCCATTCCCCCACCCCCCTGCCCTCTGAAGCCCTCAGTTTGTTTCCCAGAGTCCATAGTCTCTCATGGTTCATTCCCCCTTCTGTTTACCCCTCCCTTTCTTCTTCCCTTTCTTCTCCTACCAATCTTCCTACTTCTTATGTTCCATAAATGAGTGAAACCATATGAAAATTGTCTTTCTCTGCTTGACTTATTTTGCTTAGCATTATCTCCTCCAGTCCAGTCCATGTTGCAGCAAATGTTGAGAAATCGTTCTTTTTGATGGCTGAGTAATATTCCATTGTATATATGGACCACATCTTCTTAACCCAGTCATCTGTTGAAGGGCATCTTGGCTCCTTCCACGATTTAGCTATTGTGGACAATGCTGCAAACTTCTTCCTATCTTAAGATCTTTACCCTTGCTGTCAAGGCCTGCCCCAGGTCTTTGCATGGCTTGCTTCTTGTTCATTCAATGCCAGCCTTTTCAAGAAGCCTCTTTTCTATCTAAAGTAGCCACCCCCACCAAGACCTTCTTTATTCTGTTAACCTGTTTTGTTTTCATCAAAGCACTTAGCACTAGTTAAATTTTTTTTAACCACCTTATCTTCAGTCCCTAGAACTATGCCTGACACATAACAGAGCTTTACTATTATTTGTTGAGTTAGTGAGAAAAATGAATGAATATCTGAGCTACCAAATTATGAACTTCTAAGGTAGAAATTAGGTCATATTCATCTCTATATTCTTGGAAGTGCCTTGCACAAAATAATGCTCAAGAAATATCTTTTGAATTGTTATTAAATGAGGAAATGTTCTTGAATTAGCTAGGTTCTTATCAGTGCTGTAGTTATGTTTATATGGTATTTTTTACCAGGACATTGTTAATGTAGTTAGGTGTAATGCACTCTCATTTCTTTTTTTTTTATATGATTTTTATTTTGTTAAATTACTCACCATACAGTACATCCCCAGTTTTTGATGCAATGTTCCATGAATCATTATTTGCGTATAACACCCAGTGCACCATGCAATATGTGCCCTCCTTAATACCCATCACAGGCCTATCCCAATGCACTCTCATTTCTTGAAGCTGCAGCACAAATCTTTCCTGGTTTAAACACTTCATTTTTCTGCGTTTTTGGAAATGTTTCTTAGGGGGAAATCTGGCAGATACAAGAAGTGTGGTTAGCAAAGCTTCTTCCTGATGAGCCCACAACTGAGCTAGAGTTTAATCCTCTCTTTCTCCCCAGTGACCAGAGCTCTCAGTGACAATGCTTTCTGAACCCTATTCTATTAAGTAAGAGTGTATCTGTTGGACAAAGAAGCAGAGTGTTTGAAATTTGAGTGGTGCTTGAAATCCCGGATATACTTTTGGGGTAAGGAACAATGAAAAGCACAGATGTGAAGTTCAGAGGACCAAGGAGTATTTTCTTTTTACAGTCTGCTTATGAAGCCTGGGAGCTCCCTTGTGACAGTGATGGCCTTAGTAGTACTCTGTTAGTTTTGTCAACAGTGACAAAATTGAGTATCTCTTTGAGTGTTTACTGGTACCACTTTTTGCGAAATGGAAGGCTGTCTGCTCTTCTTGAGTCTGACTGGCTCTGATAATAAACAAGCAATCTGGGAGTTTATAGTCACAACCAATTTCTTATTTGTTTCTTACTTAGAAAAGAAGCAAGATGAAGCTTTAAAGACTATGTACCAATAAACTCCATAACAATAAGAGACATAGAACATCTGCAAGGGCTTAGAAAGCCTTGGGATGGCAGGAAACGTTCTGGGAATGGGGAAAGAACAGACTGTGTCCTGCCCCTGCAGGCCTCACACTGAGGGGGAAGCCCTGTCCTATGGGATTTGGTCTGATAGAGGTAATTTTCCTTTCTGATGGCTTAATCTGAGCAGAAAGATCTGGTCCTGGGGGACTTATAGTCTAACAGTAGAGGCAGGACACGTCACTGGAAATCATGGGTAATTCTCAGTTATCCAGGCAACAGAGATGGAGCAGATTGAAGGTCCCCCTGTAATATTTTCCCACAGCTTTGAAATAAAGATTTATAACAAATAAATAAATTATAAATAAATTTCTATTCATAAATAATAATTTATTCTATCATTTTACCTTCCCCATTTTTTCCCACTGGAGCTGATAAAATAGGGCCTGGAGAAGTGGCGGGTGGAAGAATACAGACCCAAATTTAGTGCTGGTCACATAGACTATCCAAAAAGGAAGGTGGGACCAATAGAATTCATCCCATTAAGGTTTGATCTGAATGATGAGGATAGCCTTGCTTTCACATAACTCATTGAAGAGAAGGATAAAGAAATAGAAATAAGATTGAGAAGAAAGGGTTTTATGGCCCGAGAGAGACTATCACAAAGAGCTGAACTACTCAGTATGAATCCGCATTTGGCTAGAAATAAAAGCAGTTTTTACTGTTTTTTCTCAATCTTCCTCCGTTTTGTTCTCTCCCATCCCGTTACTCACTCAACACTCAAATCTCAAATATGGAATGATACTAAGGATTTATTTTTAATTTTTTAAGTGATAAAGGTATTGTGGTTATATGTTTAATATCCTTTAAAGGTATATATTGAACAGTTTACAGATAAAATTATATAATGTGAGAAATTTGCTTTAAAGGGGAAGAGGGGCATAGATGAAATAAAACTGGCCATGAATTGAAAGTTGTTGAAACTGGGTGATGGGTACACAGGGATTCATTATACTACTTACATAATTTAATATGTGTTTGAAATTTTTCATAATAAAAAGTTTTTTAAAATCTCATTTTTTGAGAATGGTCTCAGTTAGACCTACTGCTCCTGCCTTTTATACTCTTGTCTTCAAAGACTTTCCCATCAAAAACAAACACTTTTCAAAGATGAGAACTCCAATCATCTAGCAATGGGGATGTGTTGCTTTGAGTCACACCTTGTGACAAAGGGCACAGGTGTGAAGACCGTTGAGTAGACTTAGAAGTGGTTCAACAGTAACATCATATCTGTCTGCTCTAGAGGTATGTGGGCATATAGTGTAAGTGGAACATAAAATTGTACAACCACTTTGGAAAGCATTTGGCATTTTCCTAAAAAGCTAAATATAAATTTACTGTAGGATACAGCAATTCCACTTCTAGAGATTTACTAATAAAATGAAAGCATATATCCATGCAAAATCTTGTACACATGTGTTTAGTACAGCTGTTTGCAATAGCCGTAAACTGGAAAAACTCAAATGTCCAACAAATTAGTAAACAAATTGTGCAGTAACCATACAATAGAAGTATACTACTCAGCAATAAAAATAAATGAACCATCAGTAGATGTAAAAATATAAATGAATCCCAAAATAATTATGCTGAGCAAAAGAAGCCCGTCCAAAAAAGAGCATATACCAAGTGATTCCATTCATATAAAAATGTTCAATATTTTTTCATTTTTAAGATATAATTGGCATACAACATTGTATAGGTTTAAAGTATACCACACAGTGATTTGATATCTGTATATATCAAATATATAGTGAAATCATTACCACAGGAAGGGTGGTTAACACCTCCATCACCTCACAGAGTTCCAACTCTTTTGTTAGTTCGGTGGTACGACCTTTTAAGATCTACTTTCTCAGCCACTTTCAAGTATTCAATACAAGATTGTTAGGCATAGTCACCATGCTGTTCATTACATCTCCAGAATTTAATTATCTTATAACTGGAGCTTTGTACTCTTTGACCACCTTCACCCCACTCCTCCTCACCTACGCTTGGCCCCTGGCAACCACCAATCTGCTGTCTGTTTTTATGAGGCTTTGTTTTTGTTTTAGATTCCACATATAGAATATCAGAGTATTTGTCTTTCTCTGACTTATTTCACTTAGCACAATGCCATCAAGGTTCATCCATGTTGTCACAAATAGCAGAATTTTCTTCTTTTTTATGGCTAATATTCCGGGGTGTGTGTGTGTGTGTGTGTGTGTGTGTGTGCGCGTGTGTAACACATTTTCTTTATCCATTCATCTGTCAGTAGACAGTTGATTTCCATGTCTTGGCTGTTGTAAATAATGGTGCAGTGAACATGGGGGTGCAGATTATTCCTCAAGGTAGTGATTTAATTTCCTTCAGATATATACTCAGAAGTGGAATTACTAGATCATATGGTAGTTCTAGTTTTTATTTTTTCAGGAGCATCCGTACTCTTTTCATAGTGGCTCTACCAATTTACATTCCCACCAACAGTGTACATCCTCCCTAGTACTTGTTATCTCTCTCTCTCTTTTTTTTTTTTATTACAGCCATTCTAACATTCTTTGACTATAGCCTTTCTAAGGTGACATCTCACTGTGGTTTTGATTTGCATTTCCCTGATAATTAGTGATGTTGAGTAGCTTTTCACATACCTTTTGGGCATTTGAAATCTAAATATGAAGTAAATATTTAAAACCTATTACCAGGGTGCCTGGATGGCTCTGTTGGTTAAGGGGCTACCTTCAGCTCAGGTCATGATCTCAGGGTCCAGGGATGGCGCCCATGTCCGGCTCTCTGCTCAGTAGGAAGTCTGCTTCTCTCTCTCCCTCTGCTCCGCCCCCCACTCGTGTGCGCACTCTCTCTCTCTCTCTCTCTCACACACACACACACACACACACATAAATAAATAAATAAATAAATAAATAAATAAATAAATAAATAAATAAAATCTTTTTTTAAAAAAAGAAATTTTAATTAAAAAAAAAGAAACCTATTATCTATTTAGGTCCTTTGCCCATTTTTAAATTATTTGCTTTTTTGCTATTTGCTATTGAGTTGCATATATGTATTTTGGATATTAACCTCTTATCAGATATATGATTTGGAAATATCTTCTCCCACTTCATAGATTGCCTTTTTATTTTTCAATCATTTCTTTTGTTGTGCAAAAGCCTTTATTTTTTTTATTTTAATGTTTTTTTATTATATTATGTTAGTCACCATACAGTACATCCCTGGTTTCTGATGTAAAGTTCGATGATTCATTAGTTGCGTATAACACCCAGTGCACCATGCAATACGTGCCCTCCTTACTACCCATCACCAGTCTTTAATTTGATGTAATCCCACTTGTTTATTTTTGCTTTTGTTGCTTGTGCTTTTTGGTTGTCACATCCATAATATCATTGCCAGATGTCAAAGAGCTTTTTCTCTGTTTTTTTCCTAGGAGTTTTATGGTTTCAGGTCTTACATTTAAGTCTTTAATCCATTTTGAGTAAATTTTTGTGAGAGGTATAAGATAGGGATCCAGTTTCATTCTTTTGCATATAATTATCTAGTTTTTCTAGCACCATTTACTGAAGAGTGTGTCTTTTCTCCATTGAGTGTTCTTGCCTCCTTTGTCCAGTATCAGTTGACTATATATATGTGCATGGGTTTATTTCTGGAATCTTGATTCTGTTCCATTGGTGTATATGTCTGTGTTTATGCCAGTATCGCACTGTTGTCTTTTGTTTTAAGATTTTATTTGACACAGAGAGAGAGAGAAAGGGAGAGGGCAAGTGCAAGCAGGGGGAGTGACAGGCAGGGGAGAAGCAGGCTCCCCACTGAGCAAGGAGCCCAATGTGGGGCTTGATCACAGGACACAAAGGCAGCTGCTTAATCAACTGAGCCACCCAGGCACCCCAATACTGGTTTGATTAGTATAGCTTCATAATATAGCTTGAAATGAGGACATGTGATGCATCTGGCTTTGTTTTCTTTCTCAAGATTACTTTGGCTATTCAGGGTTTTTCAGGGTTTCATAGAAATTTTAGGATTATTTTTTCTATTTCTGCAAAAAAAATGCCATTGTAATCTTGACAGGAATTACATTGGATCTATAGATAGCTTTGGGTAGTATAGACATTTAACAATGTTTACTGTTCCAGTCCATGAACATAGAATATCTTTCCATTTATTTGTGTCTTCACTTTCTTTCATTAATGTCTAAATCCCAATTGATCATGGTGTATGATCCTTTTAATGTGTTGTTGAATTTGATTTGCTAGTATTTCGTTGAGAAGTTTTGCATCTATATTCATCAAGGATATTGGCTTATTGCTTTCTTTTCTTGTAGTGTCCTTGTCTGGCTTTGGTACCAGGGTAATGCTGGCCTTGTAAAATGAGTTCAGAAAGATTATCTCCTCTTCCCAAACTTATTTTCTAAACATCATTCTCAAATTTGTCTTTTTTGCTTCCTTGTCCCTCTATGCCCTTTCCTCTCAACCTGATGGCAGGTTGAGATTATCTGGAACCATAATCTTAGGTAAGAAGGATCATCTTTAGGGGCACTTGGGTGGTACAGTCAGTGAAGCGGCGGACTCTTGCTTTTGGCTCAGATCATGATCTCAGGGTCGTGAGATCAAGCCCCACATCGGGCTCTGTGCTAGTTAGTACCTAAGTGACTTGAAGCAAAATACTCTTCTACTCTTAATATCAAGTTCCTCATCTATTACTAAAAGAAGTTTTATAAATATTAAGTTAAATAATATAGGTAAAGTACTTAGCACAGTTCCCAATACTTAATTAGTACTTAATATAGTTTAGTTACTTTTATTTCCCTTCAAAATACCAAGGATGGCTCCTGCTGGGCCTTTTTTTCCCCCTGTCCTATGTAGTACTGGTTAGAGCCTATGAACTATAGGGCCCCCCCTGACCTCCAAAAACAGAGAGAAGTTTGTTGAGGGATAAGTCCCAAAAGGTAGATCTGAAGCAGCACATGCCTTGGATGAAATGTTAATTTAATTCTTTTTTGATTTTCAGATTTTCCTGTTTTTAGGCAGCATGTGTTTTATCCTAGCAATTGGGCATGGCATTTGGGAGAACAAGAAAGGCTACTACTTCCAGGATTTTCTGCCATGGAAAGAATATGTGTCTTCATCAGTTGTCTCTGCCGTCCTCATATTCTGGTCCTACTTCATTATTCTCAACACTATGGTGCCCATTTCCCTTTATGTCAGGTAGGCTTTTTTGACCACTTTGTGTTATAGGGGGAGGAAATGACTTTATACTTTCTACTTAACTCCCCAAATAGAGTGTGAATGTTTAGAAAGCATAGATTGTGTGCTCTTTAACTCTTTACTTCCCACAGTGTCCAGTGTACAAAACACTCTGAGAGATGTCTACAGATAGGGTGCCTGGGTGGCATAGTCAGTTAAGCGTCGGACTCTTTGTTTCAGCTCAGGTCATGATCTCAGGGTCGTGAGATGGAGCCCCGCATCCGGCTCCGTACACAGCACAGAGTACACTTGGGATTCTCTCTCTCCCTCTCCCTCTGTCCCTCCTGCTTGTGCTTGCTCTTGCACTCTCTCTCTCTCTCAAATAAAGAAATAAATCGTAAAAAAAAAAAAAAAAGATAAGAAACTGTCAAATTTCTTGTCCAAGTGTTAAAAAAAAAATGTCTAGAGATTGTGAAAGTGCTTTGCATATCCAGAATACTGTGCTAGATACTATGTGAGTTATACAAAAAGAAAATAATCCCTACCCTCAAATAGCTTATAATGTGAATGACTAAATAAGACATATAAACATATCCAATAATTAGAAAAAATGCACACAAATTTGGTGATGCTGAAGTACCAGCCAGGCAGCCCCTAGTTAATCAATGAGATAGGTTCCAAACATTCATTTGTAAATCAGTTAATCAGAACTCACAACTTGTTTTCCCATAGAAACAATGAGGCAAATAAATGGTAGATAGGTATAATTATGACATAAGTTCTGGTTTCTAAAAGTTGGTGAAGAAAAGGATGTTTCTTCCTCCTTTGCTCAGACAAAAACTTGAAATAGATAAAATTAATCTTTTCTCTGATCTCCTTTTTCTGTTTTCAACATTCCCTTTCACACATGCACACCCAGACACATTTTTGCATCCTTCTTTCCAAGTTTCCTAAACCCTGCACTGTGACATTCCAACCTGAAAAGCACCCTAAGTGACTAAATTATCTTATTAATTTAATATTTATTGAGCACCTACTATGTGCCAAGCACTATATTAGGTGCTAGAAATAAGAACATGAATAACAAGACAACTGTTTCTCTAGATAAGCTTATAACATGGAAACAGATACTAAAATAATTATGGTACAATATGGAAAATGATGTAATAGGACTATATATGGGAATGCTATGGGAGACTAGAAAAGGAATGAGCTGATTCTACCTGGAGAGCCTTGGGGATTTACAGAAAAAGTAATACTCAAACTGGTATTTGAGAAAAGAGTAGAATTCACCAAGTACAAGATAGCAAAACAATATTGCAAACAGAAAGATCAGAGTGTATGAAGGTTTGGTCTTTTTTAAAAGCTTGATCTCGTCAGAGAACAGTGAGTATCCTAGGGTAAAGTGTTGGTTGGTAATTTGGTATCAGATCCAGGAGGGCCTTAAATGACAAGCCAAGCAGTTTGGATTTTATCCTAAAAGCAGGAAAGACCTCTCTAAGGATAGAAATAATATGACTAAATGTTTGGGTTTAGAGAAATTGCTATGTTGGTTAGTATGACAAAGGAAGGGAGGGATCAAGATTCAGCACATGAGGTCTAGTAGTCAATAATGTGGGCTAGAGCCCTCCGACCTCACCTGAATTTAAAAAATCCACGTTACTCAGTGCAGCTTTCTCTTAGAAGCAACCTAAACTAACACACATTAAGCATGAATGATGATAGGAAGGAGGCCCCTTAAAAATCTTAACTGTTTTAAAATAAAGGTGCTTGCTAACCGTAAAGAATCTATAATGTACCTTATTTGGAACAGAAGAGGAATGTGACAAAAGCAATAGGGAAAATTCACACAAAGTGAAGAGGACACTATTGGGGGTGGGGGTGAGGGAGAAACTACCCCACAGGCAGATTGGGTCGGCCAGGAAATTTATCAGAAGGTCAGCTTCTGTAAGCTGTTTCTGATTTTCACACATCCTTCCCTTCTTCTGAAACAAAGAAGCTTCTGAGTGTTTCAAGTTTCTCTCTCTTCCTCACCAGTGGATTTACATGACAGCCACAGTAATCCTCTGATTAAGCCTAGGCAGCCTTTTATTAGTTAGTTCTTCATTCTATCAGGCCTTGCATTACTGCAGAAATTCAAAATATTCTACTTTTCCTGGGTATGTTTTGGAAGAAGAAAGAATGAAAGGGGGTTATGCCCCAGTAAAATTAATCAAGTATGTCTCAGGTGGTAAAGCCCTGAATGATAATGGTCAAAATCAGAATTACATTGGGTTGGCTGGTGGGAAGGGTCCTTCAAAATCCCTGGTAGGTTCCCAAGGAAGATATTCTGATTTCAGGTGCTCACCCTGACCTATCGCAGAACTGTTAAGAAGGAAACTGGGATAATGTATTTGATCTATTCTGACCCAGGACCCTTCTTTTCTTGCTTTCTTCATAGTGTTGAGATAATAAGATTGGGCAACAGTTACTATATCAATTGGGATCGGAAGATGTTTTATGCGCCAAAGAACACACCAGCGCAGGCTCGCACCACCACCCTTAATGAGGAGCTTGGCCAAGTCAAATACGTGTTCTCTGACAAAACGGGAACCCTGACTCAGAACATCATGGTTTTCAATAAGTGTTCTATTAATGGGATATTCTATGGTATGCATGCCTTCCTGCTTTCCCTGAGTCCTAGGTAAATTCTACTTTGCAGATTGTTTTCAAGAGTAATCTCCCTCTAAATCTGTATGCCTCTGAAATTCACATTTACCCTTTATTCTCCAGCCTTCTCTATTCACTAGACAAAGATCCCCTACTCCATTTAGTTGCTTACCAAAAAGCATTTATTTTATACCTTATAGAGGTAATCCATTGTGTTGGACATTGGAAATACCAAGATGTACAAGATTTAATCTCCGTCCTCAAGGAATTCCCGACGTCTTGAGAGTTCACTCTCATAATAAATCAGACGGAGAAACCAGCATGTTGTTGAAGCTGGCAGTCTCCTGGTTTCCCTTCAGACCAATAAGCAGTCTTGAGAGAAGCCATCAAAGGAATGTAATTAATGTAATTGTACACTAAATAATGGTTAACATTTTATGTTATATGTATCTTACCACAACAACAAAAAAAATTAAACCTTTCTTTAAAACCCTTGCCAAGTCTCTGCTCTGTTTCTTTACCAACAGGTGGTGTCTATGACAAGAAAGGACAGAGGGTAGAAGTCTCTGAGGTGAGTGATTGCAACTCCCTGTGAAATGCATGTGGGAGCTGAGGCTGTGCTTGTAGCAGCATCTTTGACACAAATTGGGAGTCCCTTAGCTCCTGAAATAGTAAAGCTTTTATTGGCCCCATAATATCAGAAAGCATTATATAAATGGCCTGTGTTTATTTTAGGGGATTTGGGTTTGTGTTTTATTTTTTTTTTAAGAAAATATTTTATTTATTTGTCAGAGAGAGCGAACACAAACAGGGGGCAGAGGGAGAAGTAGGCTCCCCACTGAGCAAGGAGCCTAATGCAGGAATCGATCCCAGGACCCTGGGATCATGACCTGAACCGAAGGCAGACGCTTACCTGACTGAGCCACCCAGGTGTCCTGAGAATTCCTTGCATTTTAAATATTCATATTTTATAGCTCAAACTCCCATTTGTTGATTAATTCTTTTTTAAAAATCTGTGTTTTAAAATGAAAAAACTTTCTTGTTTCTTTCTGTTTAAAAAATAATCTGTGCTCACTATAAAAAAAAGTCCAAATAATACAGAAATGTATGAAGAAGAAAGTTAAAATCACTCAATCTCTTGTAGAAAACTAGTGTAAAATTTGGGGATATACTCTTCCAGATGTTTTTCATGTGTATATATGCATACACATATACATTGAGATCTGATGATAGACATATGAATGGATGGATGGAGGGAAGGGGGAGGGGAGAAGAAAGAAAATAAGAAAAGAAAGAAAAGGAAGGAAAGAGGAAGCATTATAACATGTATGCTATTTTCAGCCTCCTTTTTATTCACTTGACATATATTGTAGTCTTCTTTCCATGTCAATAAATTTAGGTCTACATCATCATTTTGAATGAGTGGCATATCCAGTTATATTGGTGTACCTTAATTTATTTAACCAATCCCCTATTTTTATTCCATTTTCTTTTGTTATTATAAATAGCATTGTGGTAAGCACCCTGGTACATACATTTTTGTCTCTTCTTCTGATAATTATTTCCTTAGAATAAAGTCCTAGAAGTGGAATTGGCTGGTCAAAGGGTAGCCACATTTTTAATACATTTAATATTGCCATATTGCTCTCTAGATAGATTGTATCAATTTATAATCCCACCAAAGTATAAGAATTATTTTTTTCCCATATCCTTCCTACTTCTTCAGGAATTTCAGTCAATCCTGTGTTCTCTCTTTCTTAATATCTGAAACTTATTTTCTTATGTGATTCTTTCCCCTCAGCTCAAGTTTGGAAACCGGGGATGTACTGTAAGGTGACTAACATAATATAATAAAAAATCATTAAAAAAAAAAAGTTTTCCCTTTCTTTTAAAAAAATACTTAGTACATCCATACAATGGGATATTATGCAGCAGTAAAAACAAATGAGCTATCAGGTCACACATGCACACACACACAAAAGGAAGAACTTTTTTTAAAAAGATGTTATTTATTTATTTGAGATAGAGAGCACAAGTGGGTGGAGGGAGAGGGAGAAACAGACTCCCCGCTGAGCAGGGAGCCTGACGCAGGGCTGATTCCAGGACCCTGAGATCATGACCTGAGCCGAAGGCAGATGCTTAACCAACTGAGCCACCCAGGCACTCCAGGGAAGAACTTTTTTTTATAATAATATTTTTTTATTATATCATGTTAGTCACCATTCAGTACATCCCTGGTTTTTGATGTAATGTTCCATGATTCATTACTTGCGTATAACACCCAGTGCACCATGCAATATGTGCCCTCCTTACTACCCATCACCAGCCTCTCCCATTCCCCCACCCCCCTCCCCTCTGAAGCCCTCAGTTTGTTTTTCAGAGTCCATAGTCTCTCATGCTTCATTCCCCCTTCTGATTACCCCCCTTTCTTTGTCCCTTTCTTCCTAGTTCTTATGTTCCATAGATGAGAGAAACTATATGATAATTGCCTTTCTCTGCTTGACTTATTTCACTTAGCAATATCTCCTCCAATCCAGTCCATGTTGCTGCAGATGTTGAGAAATCGTTCTTTTTGATAGCTGAGTAATATTCCATTGTATATACGGACCACATCTTCTTGTCCGTTGGCTTCTGTTAAATAACTGTTTTCTTGTTTTTTCTTCCTGTCTAATTGCTTTTTCTCATCAACTTGGCCACAGGGGCTGATGTTTTCCAAGTATTTACATGGCTTTAACTACCACCTACCTACTGATGACCTCCAAATCCATCTATCCAAGGAATCCTTTGTAGCTCCTTCCCACCCACGGCCAACACTAAAGATATTTTATAAAAACTATCTATAGCTATGTCACAGCATCTCAAGGATTTCCTCAGTTACCACCTCTATCCTCCATTCTGAATCCCCTTCCTCTCACCTGGTATCCCCAGTTTCCATCCTTTCGTCTAGTACCTGTATTTGCCTTTCAACCTTATTTAACTGATTGTTTGGCTTTCAGTTTCAGAATTTTCCATGAATGCTGCCTCTCAGATCATGCTATACTGCAGCTCCAAGCCCACCCTGCCTCACTCCTGTACCCAGCCAGGTCCAATGTTCTCAAACATTACTTGCCTGGAAGGGGAGATTAGAAACTAGCTCAGATCTCTTACCTAAGCTTTAAAACTATATATGTCTGCTTTCATTACTACCTGTAAGTCCTTCAAGTATCTCTAGTTCAGCCTGTTAAAAACTTCCTCCTGACAGGTATCCTATCTCAGTGAATGGTCTTATCATCTATCCAGGGCCCCAGTTAGGAAATATAAAATTATTCTTAACTCTTTCCCTCAGTCACCCCTCATATCATGTATCTATTCTAGCTCCCTATATTTTCAAACCATTCCCTTAATTTAATATTTATTGTTACTACATCATTTCTCTTGTGAATTACTGAATGGTCTCCTAACTGGTTTCCCTACTTCTCATCTTGCTAGTTCCAGTATATTCTCCATGCTGCTACCAGAGGACTTTCTCTGACACAGATATAATTACATCACTTCCAGCAAAAAAATTGCTATGACTCCCTATTGCATATAAGATGGTAATGCAGGATCTACCTCATGCCTACCTCTCCAGCTTTTCTCTCATCACTCACCAGATTCCAGTTTCAAAGAGTGTGCCAGTATAAGAGCCCAGTTCTAGAAAGCCTCAGGAGATGCTATGTAATGAATTATCTTAAATTACTGAACCCACAAACTTCCCAGAGCTCACAATTCTGTGGTTGTCCAGGTCTGGGGCTTGGTTATGGACCTGACCATACTTCCTCACTGCTATGACAAAACTCCTTCTAGATGGGATATGTAAAAGAGCCAATATAGGGACACCTGGGTAGCTCAGTCGGTTAAGCATCTGCCTTTGGCTCAGGTCATGATCCCAGAGTCCCAGGATCAAGCCCCGCTTTGGGCTCCCCACTCAGTGGGGAGTCTGCTTCTCCCTCTCCCCCTGCTCCTTCTCTCTCTCACTCACTCTCTCTCTCAGGTAAATAAATAAAATCTTTAAAAAAAAAAAAAGAGCCAATATAGGTCACTACAAACTTCCCTTTTCTGGACATAGCACCAACCAGGACAGTTACGTCTATACTTGACATACTGGGACCCAGCACAGGTAGCACCACAACTACAAAGAGCTGGAGTAATATCCTTGAGAGCTCTGGTATGAATTGGAGAAGTCTGTTATTAACATGACACTCCAGGATGGAGACAATAGAGTCTCAGGTCCAAACTGAGTCATGTTTACCCAAGATGGTCACTAGAAGCCTAGCTGAAATGGAGAGTGAGAGTCAATATCTAAAGGAGCCAGGAAAATGTTAGTGAATATTAGGTTCATGAGTGTTAGAGGCAGGAAGGAACCAGGTATGCTGACAGGTCAAGTAAAATGGCTCAAAATTAAGTCTGTGATCAACAGGTATGTATGAAGCATCCTGTTATATAGCCTTGCCTCTATCTTGCAGTATTCCTCTCTAGCCACCTGTGGGGTTAAATAGAAGTAGTGCCACACAGTGATATCTCTGTACTCAGTTCCCTTCCCAGCCCCCAAAATCAGACAGAGGGCAACCAGAGACAAAACTTTTTCCAGACACCATTTACTATTATGGAGCAGTTATTCCCTCATATCCTCAAGTTTGATTACCATAGATTTGGGACTTGGAAGAATAGAGCCTGAAGATGGCCACTGATCATTCAGGGTAGCTGAGGAAGAAGGGGGGCAGGAAGGGTCTGTCAACCAGTGCTCAGCTTGTCTCCTGTGGGATGGATCTTTTCTGGCCCAAGTGAATGGATGGTCCAGGTCAGAGCTACAAAGGCTTTAGAAACCAGCACAGAGTCTCCTCCATTTATCTTGATTTTCTCTTCCCATCCTCCTAAGAGTTCCCATCACATTCCAGAAGTTGTCCCCAAATAGACCATCTGTAAAGTGTCAGCCTGCCACTAAGACTTTTGTTCTGGCTTGTATGTTCCAGGAAACAGAAAAGGTCGACTTCTCCTACAACAAACTGGCTGATCCTAAGTTTTCATTTTATGACAAGACTTTGGTGGAAGCAGTGAAAAAGGGAGATCGCTGGGTGCACTTGTTTTTCCTCTCACTGTCATTGTGTCATACTGTAATGTCAGAAGAGAAAGTGGAAGGTGAGGAGGGGCCTGAGGACTCATTGACTGAGAATATGTCATAGAATCTAGGATGGCTACAGGTGGGCTTGGTTTGATATCATTTGAAATGGCTTAATCTAAGAGCTTTCTAATAGTGAGTGTTGCCCTGCAATGGTATGGATAGGCAAGTAGTGAGCTTCAAGTAGAAGACAACCTCTTAGTCTTAAAGAAGATTCAGTCATTGGATAGGGGTCAAACTTGATGCTATCTAGGGAACTTCTGATCTTGAGATTCAGCAATGTTCTGTCGCAGAGTCTATCTGAATTGTCCCCAAGATCAGACCCATTATCTCTGATAAGACTTCCTGAAGGATGAGTTGAGTTGTCCTCTTGTTGCTTCACAATTTCACGGTATCCCCCACATATCCTAGTTTCTTTAGTAATCAAATATGACTATGACATCCATGAATTTCCTTAAACCTCTTTTAGAAACAAACTGAGGGCTTCAGAGGGGAGGGGGATGGGGGACTGGGATAGGCCGGTGATGGGTATTAAGGAGGGCACATATTGCATGGTGCACTGGGTGTTATACGCAAGTAATGAATCATGGAACATTACATCAAAAACTAAGGATAGGGGCGCCTGGGTAGCGCAGTCGTTAAGCGTCTGCCTTCGGCTCAGGGCGTGATCCCGGCGATCTGGGATCGAGTCCCACATCGGGCTCCTCGGCTGGGAGCCTGCTTCTTCCTCTCCCTCTCCCCCTGCTTGTGTTCCCTCTCTCGCTGGCTGTCTCTCTGTCACATAAATAAATAAAATCTTTAAAAAAAAAAAAAAAACTAAGGATATACTGTATGGTGACTAACATAACATAATAAAAAATTATTATTAAAACCCTCTTTTAGAAACAATGAATGAGAAATGACTGATTAAAAATTAATAAGGCTTTTGGGGCATTTGGGTGGCTCAGTCCGTTGAGCATCTGACTTTTGATCTCAGCTCTTGTATTGATCTCAGGGTTGTGGGTTCAGGCCCCACCCACATTGGGCTCTGCACTGGGCATGTAGCAACTTATATTTGTATATCACTTTACAGTTTTACAAATTGCTTGCATTTTTTAAGATTTTTAAAAATTAATTCATTTGAGAGAGAGAGTGAAAGCATGAGCGGGGGGAAGGTCAGACGGAGAGGGAGAAACAGACTCCCCAGTGAACAGGGAGCCAGATGCAGGGCTCCATCTCAGGACCCCAAGATCACAACCTGAGTCGAAGGCAGCTGCTTAACTAACTGAGACACCCAGGTGCCCCAAATTGCTTGCATTTATATTATCGCCCACAGTCTTCATAACAGCCCTCTTAAGTAAGCAGAACAAGAAAAATGACGCCAGTTTTACAGAGAGGGAAACTGAAGCTAAAAGAGATTAAATGACTTGCCTAAAATCCTATAGTTAAGGCAGAGATAAGAACCCAAATCTCGGGCAACCCTCTTGGGTCCCTTCCCTCTTTGGGAGCTTTGTACTGATGCCACTAGATCCTACCCCACCACTAGACCTGACATTCTAACAAGTTGCTATTATTTGAAGCATATTTGGAATTGTCCTTGTTTATTGCCTTAAATAACAAGGTAGGAAACAAGAAAATAGTCTTACTGTCCCATAAATACATCTTAAATCTGACCTAAAATTATATGTCCCATGTGCCTTATTCACAAGTATAAGCCTCTGATGATGCATAACTGTTTCTAAAAATCAAATTGACCTTCAGAAGAGAAATAATCCAAAATATACCTCAGGCTGTGGTGATATTTTAAAAGAGGAGTTATGCATTTTTCAGTGCTACAGTGTTTGCGTTCATCATTGTAGTTCTTTGTTCCTTTCTTTTTTGAACAAAATAATTTGAAGCAGTTATTAGAATACAGTAGTTTGTGATGAGAAAAAAATAGTACATGTCACAACTGAGGATTGAATTCAAGGGTTTTGTTTTGTTTTGTTTAAGATTTTATTTATTTGAGAGAGAGGGCAGGGGCACATAGGCAGTGGAGGGGCAGAGGGAGAGGAAGAAGCAGGCTCCCCGCTGAGCAGGGAGCCTGATGCAGGGCTTGATCCCAGGATCCTGAGATCATGACCTGAGCCAAAGGGAGACGTTTAATGGACTGAGCCACCCAGGTGCCCCTCAAGGGTTTTTGTTGTTAATTTTCTGAAGTGTTTCTTCACAATCTAGGAAAGTATTTTTTTCAACAATGAACACTGAAAACTATGGATTAAAATTACCTTATAATGGCAAAATGGGAAAGAATAAATTTTATTTTACTTGGCTGTAAAAAAATTCAAGAGGAATTATAGAAATGTCTTAAGTAATATAAGATTGACAGACTGATTCAACACAGTGATCATTTAGCTTCCCAGAGTGAGAGTTTCAAAGGTGACAATACTCATTTATATATATTTTTAATTGTTTATTAAATCATTGATGATTTATTATCATCAATCCTACTATCCTGTTCTATAGATCCTATCCTTATTGTCCAGTCTTATAGGAGTGTTTATCAAAGTATAGCCAGTCTTATATAGGAACAGTTTACGCAAACAACCTGTAAGAAACTCACTCAGGAGATTTGTTAAAAATTCAATTTCCTGAGTCCTCTTCCCATATTTTGTGATTCTGGATTCAGTAAGTTTGAGTAGGGCTCAGGAACCTGTATTTTTAACAAGCCCCCTGACCCATCTTTACCCACCATAATCAGAGAGTGAACTATATTTTGTTCGTTTGTATATATTGCATGTACCGTTTACCTCTATAATACTAACCCAGGTCGGTGATAAATTGAAAATATTGGGAAGGAAAAAAAACCTGACCTGTATGCAACCTAGCTTTTTAGAGCCAGACTTGTGAGGAAGTTTGAAGAAAAATGTTCCCTTCTGGGCTCTATCTTTATGTAAGCCCCTTGGTGTCTCTTCTGGGTTGACTTCAGTTGCACATCTCTGTGGGCTCTGGTTGCCCTCTTCTCTCCTGCCAGGTAAGCTGATATACCAGGCTCAGTCCCCAGATGAAGGTGCCCTCGTCACTGCTGCCAGGAACTTTGGCTTTGTGTTTCGTTCCCGCACATCTGAGACGATCACGGTAATTGAAAGGGGTGAGACCAAAGTCTACCAACTGCTGGCTATTTTGGATTTCAACAATGTGCGCAAGAGGATGTCTGTTATTGGTAGGTGCCCCTCCTAGTCAGTCCTCTCCCCTTATTTGTCTTTCATACACATTCACACGTTGACTTTCTCTTTTATATACACACAAATGTTTTCTCCCACTCACATGCCTTCTAAAAGGTATGGTGCCTCAAATACAAACCCATAGCCATTCTTACTTTCTCCCTCACATACCCTATATATTTCTCTTTGGGAGCTTGCTACCATATACTTCTTTAGTGTTCCTGGATAGTGGCTTGTCTGAACCCCCAAAGCCAAGATAAGAACAGAGAATAAACCCATAAAGCCTGAACTTGGAGTAAGAGATAGGGGCTGACAATATAAGGGAAATTCATACTATCTTACTCTCAATTAGTTTGAGCCTCAGACTGAAGAGGAAGAAGGTCATTCTTCATTCTTGGTCCTTACTAGGTATGGGCCTTGGTCTGGAACTTGGACTGGGAAGCTAAATGTGATTCTGCATCAGAGTCTTCCAAGATGATACTGAACCAATGGAAGAACTGGTTGTATAAGGTCTCCTCCCACTCCCACCAGTCTTTACTGACTGCATCATTTATCCTCTGTGACCATTCAATGAGTACTTAGCTCCCAAAAGAATCAGAAACAAATGTCATGGGAACAGCTTCATGCCATCCCTCAGTAGCCCAGACAAGTTCTTGTACCAATGGGCCTATATGGTTACTCTGCTTAGTTTGTTTATCCTTAGTGAGGACACCTGAAGATCGAGTAATGTTATTCTGCAAGGGTGCAGACACCATCCTCAGTCAGCTGCTCCATCCATCCTGCAGATCCCTCAGAGACGTGACCATGGAACATTTAGATGTAAGTGTTTAGGTTGCAGGGGAGGGAAGCTGTGGGTTGTTCTTCGTACATGGAGTATGCATCCACATATACGTCTTTGTGTCCGTGTGTTTCTGTATGGGTGTATATTAGTATCTGTGTCTCTTTAATTGATGGAAGAATAAAAACTACTTCACTGTGTGGCATACTGACTACATTGCCAGCTTCTGTGTCAAGAAGTTAGATGGCAGGGTGCCTGGGTGGCTCAGTCGTTAAGTGTCTGCCTTCGGCCCAGGGTGTGATCCCAGGGATCTGGGATCGAGCCCCGCATCGGGCTCCCTGCTCCACTGGGAGCCTGCTTCTTCCTCTCTCACTCCCCCTGCTTGTGTTCCCTGTCTTGCTGGCTGTCTCTCTCTCTGTCAAATAAATAAGTAAAATCTTAAATAAAAAAAAAAAAAAGGTGGCACAGGATCCCAAAGGCATAATGAGGATTGTGTCTGTGATACACACTTACCACAATCAAAATGGTTCTCTCTGTGATTCCTGGCTCAGGAGGTCCCATGGTCAGACCTAGAATTTGCTTCAGAATTGGGCCTGCTGCTATGGGAGACGCTACCTCCCCAGCCATGATGAGACCATGTACCTTGAAGGTCTGGAGGAGAAAGCGCCAGGCTTGGGCTATTTAAGGGACTGTTGTTTGTTACTGTCCTCTGTTATCACAAGATTAGAATCCCCAGGGGTACCTTCCCCCCCCCCCCCCCCCCCCCCCCCACCACTTCCACCCTCTAGGATTTGAGACGGATCTGAAAGAGAATGGCTCCAGCCTTCTGACACTGGAAAGGAAAACCAAATCCATACTCTCCAGGATTTCTACTCATAAACCTAGATATATAAAGCGTTGAGGGAATAGGACAGGAAATGGGATGGGAGAGGGACAGATCAGAAAAAAATATTTTAAAGAAGAAATAGATTGGAGAAAATGCTATTTTATTAAGCCATTTTGGTTTGACTCACATTAACACACAATCAGAAGTCAGAGAACAGATAGTCAATAAGCACATGAAAAGATACTCAGTTTCATTAGCTTTTAGGAAAATGCAAATCAAAACCGCAAGATACTGCTTCATACCACCAGAATAGCTAGATGATCAGGTAATAATAAGTAATGGCAAAGGTGTGAGAAATTGTAACCTTCATACATTGCTGATGGAAATGTAAAATGATGCAGTCATTCCAATGGACTGAGCCACCCAGGCATCCTAGATGCAATCATTTTAGAAAACAGTCTGGCAGTTCCTGAAAAAGTTAAGTGTAGAGTTATCATATTACCCAACAATTCCACTTCTAGGTATATTCCCAAGAGAAATGAAATTATACATCCACACAAAAACTTGTACACAAATGTTTATAGCAGCATTATCTATAATAGTGAAAAAATAGCAACAACCCAAATGCCCATCATGAATGGCATGGATGACTAGATAAACAAAATGTGGCGTATCTAAACAACGAATATTATTCAGTCCCAAAAAGGAATTTCATACTGATACATGCAGATGAGCCTTGAAAATATTATGTTAAGTGAAAGAAGCCAGTCACAAAAGGCCACATATTGTATAATTTCATTTATATGAAATATCCAGAATAAGCAAATCTATAGAAACAAGTAGATTAGTGGTTGCCAAGGGCTAGGGGAAAAGAGAATGGGAATGACTGCTAATGGGTACAGGGTTTCCTTTGGGAATGATGAAAATGTTCTGGAATTAGATAGTACTGATGGATGCACAACTTTATGAGTATAATTTTTTTAACCACTGATTTATATACTTTAAAAGTGTGAATCTTATGATCTATACATTCTATTTCAGGTTTTCAAAAAAAGTCCATGACGTATCCCACACAGGACAGTTCTTACATCCTATACTGTTTCCCAGAGGCCACAGTACTTTTTATGAGCCAGTCTGAAAAACTTGTCTTTTAACCTTCCAGAACACATGAATTAAGGTATCTTCTCAGAGAGCATTTCCACAGGCTGGCTCCAAAGGGGGTCATAAAATTGTTTCAGGTCTTTTGACCTGTGTCCTGCTACCCACCTTAACAGACATCCATAATGGAGCCTGACTGCACTACAATCTGTTAACCACAGGTGATAAACTTGTAAGAGTGAAGCTTATACTCAGGAGCCAAGATTCAAAAACTCTTACAAAAGCACAGCTCCAGGCCCTCTAAGACAGGAATTAGCAGCAGTCAGGATTTGCCCACCACAATAGAAAAGAAAAAAAAACACAAGTAAGGAGTAAGAAATAGCTTCAACACAGACTGCTGAATTATTTGCTGAATGAATTAAGAATCTGTCAGTGTGTTAAACCTCGTTAAACCTAGAAATAGCTTCAACACAGACTGCTGAATTATTTGCTGAATGAATTAAGAATCTGTCAGTGTGTTAAACCTCGTTTGATATATGCAAGATCAGTTTCTGCCATATTTCTTCCTTCTAAGAAGTCTCTGAGATCATCTCTCAGGCTTCTTTTCATAGCTTCATCTGCTAACAGTACAGAGGTTTAAGAGATGGCATTCCGTACATACATTGTTTTATGTTCATTTCACCTGACAGCTAATGTCAAACACTCAGAAGTTTCATAGGGAACTAAGAGCAGAATATCAGGATGATGAAATTCTTTTTCTCTTTGCTCTTATAATGCCAAAGTGGATTATTTTGAAGCTCACTGTCACAGTGATCATGTAGAAGTTTTATTCATGTGCAATTCTCAGGACATAAAATCTTCTAACTCACCCTCAGCTGGATATGAGTTCTGCCCTCAACTACCCACACTCTTACCCAGCTGTCCTTATGACCAAGGGTACACTTTACAAGGTAGTTAACTGTGGGTAGTTAGGGTATACTGGTGGCCACAGAGCAAAAAGATACTACCTCACCCCGAGAGTATTTCCGCAGTGCCTCATTCACATTGGGGGCTGTGGCTAATCAACTGAGCTGGTCAGCTCTAGACAGATATACAAGCGTGTATGCTTCTGAGGGGCCTGTTGGATGCTTGAAGGAAGGCAAGGAAAGAGGAAAATAAAATGAATGTATGAGGCACCTGGGCGGCTCAGTCAGTTAAGCATCTGCCTTCATCTCTGGTCATGATCCTAGGGTCCTGGTCAGGCTCCCTGTTCATCAGAGAACCTGCTTCTCCCTCTCCCGCTCCCCCTGCTTGTGCACTCTCTCTCTATATATATATCAAATAAATAAATAAAATATGCTTTAAAAAATGAATGTATGGTTGTAAAAAATAGTAAGTCCTTTGATTATGTTTTATAACAACTCCTTTTTACTTTAGTATTTCATTCTCATATCACAGACATCATTATCTTCTCTGTAGGCAGTGAATTATTATCCCAATTTTACAACAAAGAAATCTGGAAGGCTTAATTTTTCCCAGGTTCACACAGCAAATTATCTAACTACAGGTAAAAGCTAGAACTTTCTATATTTCAGAAGTACTTTCAAACTTTGCCCCAGCTATGCTGGCCCCACCTTTAGGACATTTTGCTGAGACAGCTCAACAGTTGTTTTCTGGTTAGGCTAGGTACTAGTCCCATGGTACTAATCATTAAATCCTATTTTGCAGGCGAATGGGCCGGTGGGGTCAGTCTGCCTCTTCCTAAACTCAGCCCTCACCCAGCCCAGGCCTACTCAGTGCACACACATGTCTTTCAGGATTTTGCCATTGAAGGCCTCCGCACCCTCATGGTGGCCTACCGAGAATTGGATAATGCATTCTTCCAGGCCTGGAGAAAGAAGCACAGTGAAGCCTGCTTGTCTTTGGAAAACCGGGAAGATAAAATGTCAGATGTCTATGAAGAGATGGAAAAAGACTTGATGGTTAGTATGAGGAAGCCAGGACAGATTGGGGGCAGGACTGGGGGTGGCAGTCAGTAGACTGAGCAAGGTCTCTGAGAGTGGCTTCCAGCAAATCAATAGGTTCAGGCTCTCTGGATACAGGATACTGGAATCCAAGCTGATTCAGGATGTCCTGGATCTTTGAAATCCACAAATAATGGGGGGGGGGTGAATGCACTAGTTATAAATTTTATCCCAAAGCTGCTCACAGAAGCTAAGTAATCTGGGAGAAATGAGGATCTGAAAAACGCACAGATTAGGTAATCCAGAACTAATTGATGGAATAATCAAGACAAAAATATTCATTCATCATATTTATTAAGTGCCTCCTTTGTGCCAGGCATGTTTCAATCCCTGAGCACATACCAGCAGATAAAACAGACAAAAAAGTAACATATATAGTATGTTAGATAATGAAAGTGCTATGGGAGAAAATAAAGCCAGGGAGAAAGCTAGGGAGTATCAGCTTATGCATGTCGGTTTTAGAGAGGGCAGAGTATAGTTACTATTTTATATAGGATGCTTAGTCTTCACTTAGTCTGAGCAGAAACCTGAAGAAGGTGGCAGGCCAAGCAGATCTCTGGGGAACTAGCTTTCCAGACATGAGTGAAAGCCCTGAAACAGGAGTAGGCCTAACTTGTTAATTGAACAGCAAATCAGCTAGTGTGGCTGACACAGTATAAGTAAAGAGGAGAGGATAAAAGGACAGGAGACAAAGAAGGAGTAGAGTGCGCTCATAAGCCAGTATAAGTACTTACAATGAGATATGGAAAGCCACTTAAGAATTCAACCAAACCAAAATTTTTTAAAAAGCTTTTTAAAAGAAGATTTATTTATTATTTATTTATTTGAGAGAGAGAGAAAGAGAGTGAGTGCGAGCGGGGAGGAGGAGCAGAAGGAGAAGGACAAGCAGACTCTGTGCTGAGTGCAGAGCCAAACGTGGGGCTCAATCCCAGGACCCCGAGATCACGACCTGAGCCAAAATCAAGAGTCAGACGCTCAACCGACTGAGCCACCCAGGCACCCCAATGTGATGGCTTTTAAAACAATCACTCTGGCTGCTATGCTAAGATTATACTATAGGGGAGCAAGCACAGACCCAGGGAGACAAATTAGAAGGTAACTGCAATAGTACAGGTGAGAGATGATGATAGCTTGGACCAGATAGGAGTAGTGGATGTGGTGAGGAGTAATCAAATTCTTTACATTTTTTAAAGGTAAAGCCAACAGAATTTGCTAATGGATTAGATTATAGAATATGAGAGAAAGAGAAGTTAAGAATGACCCCAAAGTTTTTGATCAGACTGACACAGGCTGGCTCTGCCATAAAAAGAGAAATTGCTGATACCAAATGGGAAAACAGCGATCCCAAAGGTCACACATCTCCTTCCATCATTAGTTCTGTGGTTAGTATTTCTAGTCAATCCTTCTGGAGGCCTAGCAGAAATCAGCCAATTGTCCATCTGTCAGTTCCTCAAACTGAGTCCTGGTGCCCATTCCTATGGTCAACACTGGAAAGCCAGGAAGTGTGCTGTGAAGCAAAAGAGCAGTGAAAGTGTGTTGAGAAACAGATGGTTTAGAAGTGGCACATGGGTTCATGTATGACTTGGGCAAGTCTTTTCCCTCTTTGATCCCTAACATTCTGTGTCTACATTGGATGTATGTGGTTGAAAAGCTGCATCTGTTGAGAGGCAGAGGGTGCTGAATTTTATACCATTTGGATCCTCATGTCAGGACAGAGCCAGCTTGCTAAAGAGGATGATGAGTTGCCAGATGAGTTGTGGGGTAGCACGAAATGCTGTGACATTCTTCCTTTTCCTCACTCACTGCTCTCTCTGTTTGAAGCTGTTAGGGGCCACAGCCATAGAAGACAAGCTGCAGGATGGTGTACCTGAGACAATAACCACCTTGAACAAAGCCAAAATTAAGATGTGGGTCTTAACTGGAGATAAGCAAGGTAAAGGGGAGCTCCTCACTTGACCAGTCCTCTTCCCTGTCCACTTTAGCCATTTCTTTCTTTTATTTTGCATTTTCTTTTTTTCTTAGCCATTTAGTTAACAAATACCTTATAATCCAGGTCAAGTCCTTACAGGACACCTTCACTCCTAGTCTTTTTTTTTTTAATGATTTTTTATTATATTATGTTAGTCACCATACAGTACATCCCCGGTTTCCGATGTAAGGCTCCATGATTCATTAGTTGTGTATAACACCCAGTGCACCATGCAATACGTGCCCTCCTTACTACCCATCACTGGTCTATCCCATTCCCCCACCCCCCTCCCCTCTGAGGCCCTCAGTTTGTTTCTCATAGTCCATAGTCTCTCATGTTTCATTCCCCCTTCTGATTACCCCCCCTTTCTTTATCCCTTTCTTCCCCTACAGATCATCCTAGTTCTTATGTTCCATAGATGAGAGAAATCATATGATAGTTGTCTTTCTCTGCTTGACTTATTTCACTTAGCATTATCTCCTCCAGTGCCGTCCATGTTGTAGCAAATGTTGAGAACTCGTTCTTTCTGATAGCTGAGTAATATTCCATTGTATATATGGACCACAACTTCTTAATCCAGTCATCTGTTGAAGGGCATCTCAGCTCCTTCCACGATTTAGCTATTGTGGACATTGCTGCTATGAACATTGGGGTGCATATGGCCCTTCTCTTTACTACGTCTGTATCTTTGGGGTAAACACCCAGTATCCTTCACTCCTAGTCTTATACACAGTTTCCTAAGACTATACTTTATGCTGGATGCTGTATTAGGCAGTGAGAACACAGAGATGATTCAATTAGACATGAGCCCTGTCATCCAGGAACCCACAAGCTAAAAACTTTGTAATTACCTTTGACTATACCCTCTCTATTGTCCCAGAGAGTCATTGTCTCGCCACGTCCCATAAAGTCTTCTGAAGATCCCCTTGACTGTGGCACCACCCTAGATCAGCCTTTGTCCCCTATTGATTGTACTTCTGCAAAAAACTTCTGATCTCTGTTTCTTGTCATTATTGATTCCAGTATAGCCTACATACAGCCATCAGCTTAATCTTACTAAAATATACTACTTTTATATGTTATTCGTCTGTTCAGATACCTTCAGAAACTCAGTGTGGTAAAGTCAGACTCCACTGTTTGGCCTTCAAGATCTTGATAATCTGTTGCTACATACATATACTTATCTCCATCCTGATGTGACTGTTATCTTCAGTATGTCCCAAACAATCCAGTTCCTACTCTAGGGGCTCTGTTTGTGCTGTTTCCCCATTTGAAATGTTTTCCCCTTCCCTTAAACAATTTTACTCATCCTTCAAAGTCTTTTCCCAAGAAAGTTTCTATGGCAATTGCAGTCTCTTCTCTGAATTTTGATACCACTTGCAGTGAGGGTTCAGGATTTAATTTTTGTAAATTTTTTTTCCTTAGTATGAATTTATTCCAAATTCCAGAGTGCTTGATGTAAAGAAAAGACCATAACCAAAACATATCCCAGTCCCCCATAAAATCTGGCATAAAAGCAGGCACAGGGAAATACATCCTGTTTGGAGAAGTGGATACAGACCAGAATTGTTTTAGGAAATAGGGGAAGGCCCTGTTGGAAGGCTAAGCCAGAATGGTGCTGGCTTCAGTGGCACATATACTAAAATTGGAGTTATACAGAGAAAGTTAGCATGGCCTCTACACAAGGATGACATGCAAATTCATGAAGTGTTTCATGTTAAAAAATGAAAGAAAAAGAAAGATAAGACAGAATGATCCTACTTATTGATAAGTAACTCACAAGTCTGTACTAGGCTGACAGTCTCCTGTGTGTTTGAATATGGTTTCTACTGACTCATGAAAAAGATACTTTGACTACAACCATGGCAAATGTGGACAAACGGGCTCTGCTGCCCATCGGTAGTGCCTATGTGTGTATACACTTTTGTAAAGACCCTGTCCCAGCCAAAATGTGGCCTGTGATACCCCTTCCCTGCAGAGACTGCTGTGAACATTGCCTATGCCTGTAACATATTTGGAGATGAAATGGATGGGATGTTCATCGTGGAAGGCAAGAATGATGAGACTGTTCGGCAAGAACTCAGGTACAGATGGGAGAACTTCCACAGCTCTTAATTTAGTATGACCCCCACACTGTCAGAAGAAACAAAGAAGAAATGGAGAAGGGAAAACAAACAAACAAAAAAAAAAACTAAAATATTTGAGATCATTTTGTGAAGAAGCTTTAGGGCTCAAGGAGTTGGAGAAGTGTGGTGTGTAGACGGTCAGGGACCTGAGACAATGGCCGTTCTCAGGAGGCAGTCGAATTTTAGATCCTGGCTGGTGCTTTGTAGAGGCTCTGTATCTACCTTGCCCACTTTCATTCTGGGACACTTTTACTTTCCTAAGCTCTAGGGCTTCCAGTCAGACATTAACCACTACTCTTGGCTTTCAGGTCAGCAAGGAACAAGATGAAACCTGAGTCTCTACTGGAATCGGACCCAATAAACACTTACCTCACCACGAAGCCCCAAATGCCCTTCAGAGTACCTGAGGAGGTGCCCAATGGCAACTATGGCTTGATCATCAATGGCTACAGTCTGGTGGGCAACACAGAGCTACAACTCTATTCTCTTCTCCCAAGGAATTTTCTCCTAGGTCCAGCCCACTTCAGGGAAATTTTAAGACCCCTTCTCTATTTCATGAGTCACCCTTTTCCCCTTGCTTCTGGTGCCCTTTCCTGACAGACACCTTTCCCTATCTTTTTCTAGGCAGGAATAATGAGGAAAGAAAACCCAAGGGCATGTTCCTTCCTTATCCAAATTCTTCACTACTGATGTGGCCTATCACTTAGGGGAAGGCAGGAAGCAAACAGAACCAGGTCCTCTAAAAAGTCACTTGGCCTTATAGCCCAGTCAGCTGATTTGACCCAGTGAGAGAGGCTGACCAATTTCCCATTGGAGGCTGGGTCAGATGTGAGGATGCCTAGAACTGACTTGGGGACTTAGCCTCCCTCAGGAGTGGAGCACCTGGGAGCCACTATGCCTGACCTATGTAGTACAGGAGAGTATGGATATGGGGAAAGGCCTAGGAAGATCCTGTCCTGAGAGCCTTTTGGGGCAACCTGAAATGTGGGTGTGTCCTGGTGCTGCAGGCCTATGCTCTAGAAGGAAACCTGGAGTTGGAACTGCTTCGAACAGCGTGCATGTGCAAGGGGGTGATCTGCTGCCGGATGACACCCCTTCAGAAGGCCCAGGTGGTAGAGCTGGTGAAGAGATACAAGAAGGTGGTGACACTGGCCATCGGGGATGGAGCCAATGACGTCAGCATGATCAAAGGCATGTGAGGGGTGGGGGACAGTAAACTCCAACCAAGGGCTTGCCCTTTCCTTCCTCCATGGGCAAAAACCAACCTGGGTGGCACTGTGTTGTTGGTTCACACTCCTGTATATCCTATGTATTGTACATTTATAATGTTTTGCAACTTCATTCATGTTCCTCTATACCTGCATTCCCACTTATTTACACATGTATACATCAGTCCATATGCAGACACACATACATATTCAACTTCATGCACTTAACACACCTACACACAAATACGCCTGGCTCCGCATAAGAACATATGCATATATTCACAGAAAAGGCCATGCAACTACCGTACCGTCTTTCCAAGATGGCATCAAAGCCTACATAAAGAACCCCTGGGCAAGAGTCATAGTTTGTTCCTTTTTTGAAGGCTGTATGCCTGAGCAGCGTTAGGCAGAAGACAGGACTGCTCAACCAAGGAGTTAGATGTGAGGCACAATGTAGGGATCTCTTCTTCCCTGAGGCAGTGTTCATGAGAACTTGCCCTGACTCCCCTGACTGGAGGAAAAGAGCAGATTTACTGATGCTTTGTACCAATACAAGCAAATGCCTGAAACTGGTTTTAATTTCAGCTGAATGTTGTTAGCTTCCAGCAACTTGTGGTTCTGTGAATAGGGACATCTAGAGGTCCTCTAGTCCAACCTCTATGCCCACCCAGGAAACACTAACAAACATTCTAGCCTCAGCTTTAATACTAGAAAGTGTTCTTGTGCTCTTCCTCACTTTCTAGAATTCTCTGGTTTTTAGGGCCTTAGAGGTTTCAACTATTCCATTAAGCAATACAATAGGTATATACCAGAAGATCAATAAATTTACCCTACACTACAACAGACTAATTAAAACTTTTAGGAACTTCGGTCTTATTTTCCATCAAGTATAATCCTTGTTTTATCCAGAAAGTCATATTAGGCCTCTTGAAGAACTTGCTTCTCACTAACAAATTATGTACATCACTTATTTCCTCCTAAGAGTTGGATTTTAGCTCTTTAGATAAACGGGGGTAATTAAATATTATGTTAGAATGACGTCCATCCTGCATCTTTAATTGATGTAAGTGGCTTCGAGAGATAACAAGAAATTTTTACCTCAGCATCTGGACAGCAGGAAAGAGCCTAGATGGCTATAGTAGGTACAAAGACCATCCAGGAGAGCTTTCTAGTACTAGCCATGCCAGACATTACTGGGTGGCAGCATCCAAAACAAAGTGCAGACGAAGGAACTGTTTTCTGACAATCCACTAAGGAAAAGGGCAATCCACTAAAGAGAAAAGGCTCCACTAAGTGTGTGCCATTTTGAGCTGGGCAGTGTTTTCCAGTGTAAAATAAGGGGTTTATACAACGGGATCTCAGCCTTTCTTTTATACTTCCCAGGCTGGGAGCCCAGCAGACAAGCTCTGTGGTTGAGAAGTTTCTGGGATTTCTTTGCAGCTGCCCACATTGGGGTTGGCATCAGCGGCCAGGAGGGAATGCAGGCCATGCTCAACAGTGACTACACCTTCTCCCAGTTCCACTGTCTTCGGCGTCTACTCTTGGTCCATGGCCGCTGGTCCTATAATCGCATGTGCAAGTTTCTCAGCTACTTCTTTTACAAAAACTTTGCCTTCACCCTAGTGCACTTCTGGTATGCCTTCTTCAGCGGGTTCTCTGCACAGGTAGGAGGTCAGGTGGCATTCCTCACTCGGTCAGCTGGATCTTCTCTACTCACCCCCACTTCAGCCATCTCTGACCCTTTTTCTTTTCTAGAGACCAATATATGACATATTGCCGTTCATCCATAAAGCTCCTCACATGGGGGCACCTGGGATGCTCAGTCGGTTAAGCATAAAGTTCTGCATCCATGCTGATCCCATCTCCTAACCTTACATTGAACCTTAGATTTCCAAACCCTAACTTTTCTGGCTTGATTCTGACTTGGACTTGACTCCTACCTCCAAAACTCTCCCGTAAGATGTTTTCACCTTTTACCTGACATGGAGACCTAGTTTCCAAACATAGGTAATATGGGGAAATGCTTGGATCTGGGAGGTTTTTTTAGCATCCAAAGCAATCTTTATGGAATAGACTAAGCTTCAAGGAGCCTCTGAGTCTTGCCGTACAGGCTAGCTATGATGTTCACCCATAGCCATACTTCAGAACATAGCTTCCTTTACTTCTACTTCCCCACCCCAATGCCCCTTCTCCCTGCCCCAGACATACACTGTTGTTGCTCTAATGAATTAATTCCACATTTGAGTATGAAATCTCCCCAACAGTAGTGGGGAAAAGTGGCACCTGGATTTTGATGTTCTACGAGGAATCCCTTTCCCTATGAGAAGTTTTTCAGGGTTCTCAGATTCCCAAGAAAAACCTCAGGAATGATTATCTTGGGAAATCCCTAATACCTTTGTCCCCTTGGGCTCTGGGGGAAACAAACTGTTTAGGGGAAAGTAGTAGACTTTTATACCCTCAGTGTGTAACAAAGCCATTCTAGTTCGTGAGAGATGTATGCATATGTGTGTGTTTTGCTGACCTCTTGTGGCTAGTAAAGGAGCCCTCTCTGGGCCCCAGGACAGAGCACCCAGCTAGGAAAGGGTCATTGAGTCTATTCCACTTACCAATGTTAGAAAGTGTCCGGTGTTATAGAAGCTACTGAATGCCATAAATCAGATAAAAAAGCCCAGAGGCTTACGTGCCTGAGAGTGCAGGGGTACAGCTAGCATTACGTAGCAGGCACTCTGGATCTTTTCTGTGCAAGGATGGGCAGCGCAGGTTATGGTAGGGTTGGTCCAAATCAACCTTGTGGGGTTGGCCACAAACAAGCTTGATGTGGCCTTGCCCCAGCCTGGAACCCAGGGTTCTAACAAGAGTAGGACCAAAGAGAGATGGGGTCAGCCTTCTCCGTCGATTTATGAAATCCAAATCCTGCCCTAGGTTAGTGTAGTGGTGGGTAGGTGGGGGCTAGTAGGGGCTCTCTTGAACCTGGGAGGTGGAGCTGGGACTTTGGAAAAGAGAAGAATCTAAGAAATCTCCTTGGTATTCTCCTAGACAGTTTATGATACCTGGTTTATCACTTTCTACAACCTGGTCTACACCTCCCTCCCTGTCCTGGGCTTGAGTCTGTTTGACCAGGTAAGACCAGCGGCAAGCCTCTTAGTCAGGGCTAAAGCCCCTGGGCCCTTGAGGAGTATTCCCAAGAGTGGGGAGGACAACAAGAGCTGAGTTCTACAGAGTCAGTTGTAAATGGAATAATTTCTAGAGCAAGAAAGGGAACTCATCACCTATAGAGGTATCATGAGATAAAGTAAAGAATCTTCCTCCACAGAGAATCATCAGTCTTAGAAATTCAAGTTTTCCTGCATCAATTTTACTTTTGAGAGAAACATAGAAATTGTGTTCTATAGTAAATTGAGCGTGTATAAAAGGTAGTGAAAGGAAATAGAGTTATTGGGGCAAAACTAGCTAAAGCAAGGGACTTCAAGAAAGTAGAGACCCATACAGAGATGATAAGATAAGCCAATGCAGGGTGACCTAGTTGAGAGTCCTGAAGGCCAAGCATGGGAATGTGGGTATGATATTTTGAGTCATAGGGAGTTAGCCTAGGGGATATCATCTGTCCCTGTCAGAAATTTCCTGGGCCTTGGGGATCCTAGTACCATACCTTTCCCTCCTCTTCTATCCCAATCTCTAGTCTTGGGCACAATGAATAGAAAAGAAGCTTCCAAAGAGGAATAAAATAGCTGAAAGAGGACATCATGGGATCATGGTTCCTGGTCTCCATCAGGGTAGGAAGGAAAATTCTCTGCAAGGTAGCTGCTAGCCGCAGAGCAACAAGAGGGATGAGTTGTGTCCTATGAAGCTTCAACTGGCTAATTCTAGGGATCTACAACCTCTCACAAACAAGCCCCAACCCTTGTTATCCAAAGTTTCAGATTTAGGAGATGAAGATGATCCAATGGCATTCACATAGAGAATCCTGTCACCCGAGTTCACCAGTAGCCATGGGAATGGGAAGAGCATCACAGAATCTGGATACCTCCATGTGACTAGCTGGTCCCCATTGGTTTCCCCCTCTCCTTTTGTTGGCTTTTGACACAAAAAAAATATTCAACTAAAGGAACACTTAAAACTGGGGACTCATGTCCCAACTGCCCCTGATCCCAAGCTCCTATCCTCCCTTCCAGCTACCCCCAACACTAATTACCCCCCATCTTGCCTATCCTAACTGCTTCCAGGTCCTTACCACTACCTTGACCTTCTCCTAGCTTTCTTCCACTACCTAGATCCTTGGCTATAATGTAGGACTTCAGGAAGGGTCTGTGGTCACTGCTCTCTTCTCTGGGTCCATTTCTCAAGTAATCCATGAGGAAGATCCTAGGCAGCCTGTCAGCAGACTCAGTGAGGGGAGAAACTTCTACTCTGATGGAGATGGGACCTTCTATAGAGAGACCCTGAGCCTTCCTCACCCTCTGGTACTTCCAGGATGTGAATGAAACATGGAGTCTGTGCTTCCCAGAGCTGTATGATCCAGGCCAGCACAACCTCTATTTCAACAAGAAGGAATTTGTGAAGTGTTTAGTGCATGGGATCTATAGTTCCTTAGTGCTGTTCTTTATCCCTATGGGGACCATTCACAACTCAGTGCGCAGTGATGGGAAAGAGATCTCCGACTACCAGTCCTTCTCGCTGATAGTGCAGACCGCCTTGCTGTGCGTGGTCACAATGCAGGTGTGGCTGGGGGACTGGGGGGGAGCAGGTGGTGGGGAAGAATTGGGTGGGGAGCCTGTCTGGAAGAAAGGGAAAGGAGGGGGGAGGGAAAGTGGGAAGGGATCATCCTCCACTATGGACTGGAGAAGGGAGGTGGCTGATATATCCCAGGTTGTAGAATATTGCACATAAGAGAGTGCTTTTCAGATTGCCCTGGATACAACCTACTGGACGATGATAAGCCACATCTTCACCTGGGGTAGCCTGGGTTTCTACTTTTGCATCTTATTCTTCCTGTACAGTGATGGCTTGTGCCTCATGTTCCCCGATGTCTTCCAATTCCTAGGTAAGGCCATGCCCACCCACCCAGTGTGTGGCAAGGAGGTGGGGGGTAGGGTGGGGAAGTGTGAACCAAGTATATTTGTTTAATAAATGTTCACTGAGCAATTATTACTATGTGCTAGGCTCTGTGGATATAGATAGGAATAAGACATAGTCTCTGCCCCAAAAGGACTCAAAATCTAGCTAGGGAAATATTTTACCCTATTAGATTTTCTAGGGTATTTTCAAATTTCCTTATCTAACTTAATCTTTGTAAGCATCCTATGAGGTAGAAAGGGCAAGAATTATTAACACCATTTTAGAGACTGAAGGTTTTTAAAAATTAAATTACTCAAATGTAGCTCTCCTGTTTCCCAGTCTAGAATCCTTTCTACTGTGACATACTGCCTTATTGTCTCCCATATTAATTTCCCTACCTTTCATTCCACTTTGGTGGGAACAAAAAACAGAGAGGGTAGATAATAGATGTAGCTGCCTCTCACCTCTCAACAAGCCACTCATCAAGCCACTCATTTTTCACCTTCAAAACCCTGTATCCCATTTTTGTGTCCAGGCCAATGTTCTAGGATTCCTATAACCTACCCCCACTGTCCTGCCCTGCCCAGCCTTTAGAGGGAGATGAAGGCATGTGAATTCACAGTGACTTTGGCTGTGCAAAGGACGTCACTGTAATTTTTTTGCATTTATATTATTAGGAAACTTAATGGTCTCCAAACCAGTAGTTTCCTTCTTTGGAATGGAGAGATATCTAAGTTCTGGCTGACAGTCCCCTTCCTCTAGGTTCTTGTTCAGCCTTCTTCCCCCACCTCATTGTTTACAGGTGTGGCCAGGAACACTCTGAACCTGCCACAGATGTGGCTGATTATTGTCCTCATCGTGGTCCTCTGTACTTTGCCTATGATTGGGTACCAATTTCTCAAACCACTATTCTGGCCTGTCGACGTGGACAAGGTGAGTGGAACAAGGAATCTACCCAGATATAATTTATGGCCCTCTTTGCCTTTGCCTCTGTGGATAAAAACCCTGTCCTCCATGCTCTGGCTATAGATTATGGACAGAATTCATCTTTGCACGAGACGTTCACTGCCACCCCCTACCCGGACCAAACTGAAACATGCAAGCTCTCGACGTTCTGCCTATGCGTTCTCCCACAAACAGGGCTTTGGGGCCCTCATCACTTCTGGCAAAACAATGAAGGACAAGCTATTCATGAGAAACAGCTTTCCTTTTAAAAAGTAGAGGCCCTTACAGAAATCCCAAAGGAATCAGTCATTGCTCTTCCTCCCTTGTATTCACACAACTTAATAAGGATGGATTAGAGCCCAGGGGAAACTAGCATAAACCTGCCTTTCCGCTCTCACTCCAGGGGCTCAGCCTCTTCATTCCCCAGAAGGCTGTGCCCAGGTAAGGCAAGGAAAGGTAAAGAAAGAGCCTCGAGATATCTGTCAGAGTTGCAGCGTTTCAAGAAAAAGTGACGTCAGGCCTCCCTTCCACCAACCCTTCCAAGTTTTAATCCAGACGAGCAAATATGGAAGTGGTGAGTGAAGAGGGGCAATGTGGGAAAGAGAAAAAAAAAAAAAAAAACAACCTAAGAATCTTACTTTGGGCCCTGTTTCCCATACCCAGAGCAACTATAAACCTTCCCAGGGCCCCACACAAACATATCCCACCCAGATACCCTTCTCAGGTTTATCTGGGGGATTCAGAGTAAGTCTTTTGCTGGCCCTGGGTCTCAAAAGGAGGAGGCAGCTATGAAAAGTTGGTCATAAAAAGCTGAAGGAGAGCTTCTGAGCAAAAAACAAAAAAACAAAAAACAAACCAAAAAAACAAAAAAACTTGTTCCTGCCTTGATAAGACAGCTCAAGATTTTGCCTTCTTCCCCTCTCTTTGACCCCTTTGACCCAAGAACTGACACCTTTTCAGGCTTTAGAACTGGGAGAGGGAGACTGTGGAGGATGTTTAAAAATCCTTTCTTGAGGGGTATAAGCCACAATTGATGAATATTTGTCTTCATTCCATAAAATTACCTTGAGAAGAAATTGTATGTACTTGGGAAATTGTTCCTGAGAAGTTTATGGAGTAATAAATTGCTTATTTGGAGTGGAGAGATGTGTATGATCTGTTGGATCCCAGTGACAATAACATCCAAGCAATATCATTGGCCCACAGATCCCTACCCCCTTTCTCTCCTTCTTCAGCTTCATTTCACTTTTCTGCCCTTTATTGCTAAACTCTGTCTTGGCCTCAATGTGACCACATCCCTTAACCATATAGCTTTATCCCCTTTACACACCTTAAATATTGGTTGCCAAAGCTTAGTACTAGGTTCTCTACTTACCTTTCTCAGTATGCTTTTCCTGAGTGACTTCATCCAAATGCATGACTTCGTTTACCAATAGAAAGAAGATTCTAAACTCTCTTAGATCTTTCTTAGAACCAGATCCATTTATTAAACTGATTCTGAAACCCTTCATTTAGTTGAATCCTAGGAAATTCACACTCAATCCACCAACGTGTATTAATCATTTTTCCCCAAAACTTCACCCAGGATGCTCTCACCATCATCCCAGTCACCCAAGGCAGTGATGGAAATCATCCTATACTCTTCCTCTAGTCTGATGTCTAGTAAGTCATCAAGTAATGTAGACTCTGCCTCTTTATTATGTCTTGTTTTCAGTTCCCTCCACTATTACTACTCTTGTTCAGACTTTGATCATCTCTCATCTGAATTACTGCGTAAAATCTCCCAACTCACGTTCCTCGTTTTCCCCTATCTAAAGCATCACCAATACTACTTCCAGAGTAGTCTTTATAAATAGCAAACTTGATTATGTTAAACCCCAGCTTTGTACCCTTTAGTGGCTTTCCATGCCTTCTAGATAAAGTTAAAATTTGGACATTTTATTGGGCACTCTCTAGCCTTGTCTTCCACTACCCCCCCCCCCCCCCATCTGTATTCACTCCAGCCATGTCACTTCTGGTCTTTATGTCATCACACATGCTATTCTCATATCCTAAAATGCTTTCCCTCACCCCCCTCTTCATCTAGCAAACTCCTAGGCACCCTTCAAAACTCAGAATAGTTGGAACTAGATAAAGGTGATGGTGCCTGGTTTTCTTCTTTCCTGAACAGCATCACCACCCACTATCTCAAACCAGAAACCTGGAAGTCTTTCTGGACTCCTCCCTTTCCTTCTTTTAATCCAGTCCATTCTTTACCAAGTTACATATACTCTATCATAGAAATGTCTTCAAATATGTCCCTTACTTATTCATCCCCAGTCCTCCTGCTTTCATCATTTCTTGTCTAGATTATGGCAACATCTGCCTCTTTGGTCTCCCTGCCTCTGACTCTTGCTTCTTTCCAATCCTTTATCCATACCACAGAGAATGACCTTTCAAAATACAAATCAAATCATGTCATTTTCCAGTTCAAAATCCTCTTATGACTCATCACAGTTTTCCTCCCTGGGTGCTGCCTACCTCTCTGGCTTTATCACCACTTTCTGCTGTATATGTTCTCATTTCTGCCATAGCAAACTATCTGTAATTCCTCAAAGGTTCCATTGTCTTCAGAAGCCTCTATGCTTTGGCTCTTTGTATTCTCTCCTCTTAGAATAAACTTCCCTCCTTTGTCTAGTGAATGTCTAACTGCTCTTCACTCTCAGCTTTCATCACTTCCTTTGGGAGCCTTCACTGACACCCAACCTCCTATTCTGAGTTGGGCGCCTCCTCCTGGCACCAGACTACCTTGTATATTTCTCTTATTTTCAGTTTCCAAGATTTGAATGTATTATCACTCACATGCCTATTTTAGCTGTGATTTACTTCTCTGTCTTCTCTACTACACCATGGTGATCTCCTTGAGGACGAGAATTTTGTTTCATTATTGTATTCAGTACTAGCATTTAGATTGTTAATGTATTTCAGTGAATGAGTAAATTAATAAAATCTACTACCTTTCATTTGTCCTAAACTTGCCTCTTACCCTGTCCTTTCAAAACAAATCTTATCCTTTGGTACCTAGTGTTCAGTTATACTTTAGGGGTCTCTTTTATGAAACATGGTCACTCATGGTCTCCCTTATAAGGCATTTGTAAGAAAATAATTTGGACCTATAGTATCCCCCAAAGCTCCTGAACAATCAGCATCCTCTCCTGGTAGTTTATGTGCATCTTGGGGGATATGAGCCTCCATCTCTCCTGAAGATCCAAGACAGCATATGCCACATCCCAAACTGAGGGGCGAGATGACCATGCAAGACTTGGAAAAGGGGAGTGTAAAAAACAAGTATGCAATTTTTAATCACCTCACCGACCTTGAGAAAAGGGCTTCAGACATTGATAAGGGATCTTTGGAGAGAACTGCTAGTGGGCTTTGAGTCCCACCCGCAGTTCAGTTCAAGCTGAGAGGGTTTTAAGGAAATTATTTGGAGAGACTGATGATAAATGTGTTTGGGGATACAGAGAACACATACCTAACTCATATCTGGAAAATCTAAAAAGCAGGAGAACAATTAGCTATCAGTTTTATGACAGAGCTAGAAGAGGTGGCTGTGGTGAGATTGGCCTACACTCCCTTTGTTTTTCAGGACAAAGGGATGCATGAAAACTCCCCATAGACCACGTATGGGCTGTGTAACAGACCTGGTTAGGGTTCCTTTATCCTGTCAGAGAGACCATCTGAAAAGTTGAGATCTCAGCAAAAGGAAACAATAGATCTGCTGTCAAATGCTTAAAAATTTCTGATTAGATAAAAGGTTGCCTGAGAGTGGGATTGACTGCCTGTAAAGGGGCATGAGGTAAATTTTCTAGATCTTTATTTTAGAAGTGTTTACATGGGTGTATATATTTGTCAAAACTCATCAAACTGTACACTTAATATCTGTGAATTTTATTGTATGTAAATTATACTTCAATAAAGTTGGGTTTTTTTAATTCTTAGAGATTTTTTTTTTTAAGATTCATGTATTTATTTTAGAGAGGGAGAGAGTATGCATGCAAGCACGGGGATGGGCAGAGGGAGAGAAGCAGACTACCCTCCCTGAGCGTGGAGCCCAGTGATCCTGTGATCCTGAGATCATGATCTGAGCAGAAACCAACACTGTGACGCTCAACCAACTGAGCCACCCAGGCACCCCTAATTCTTAGAGATTTCTAAAGGATTCATAAGTGACCAACTAAACTGAGTACACCCACATTAAAGTAACTAGGTATAGGAGAAATATCTCCACCAATAGAGAGGGAATCTCTGAAGAACCTACAAAAGGGCTCCTTGAGAAAGAGTCAGTTTTAGATACCTGCCAAGCACTAAAACTAGTTTGTGGTAGCATTAGTCAAGGCAAAAACCTTCCTCATCTCTTCCCCCTCCACCCTGCTCAAACTCTGAAGAAAGAAGATTAGCAAGTGGGGAAAGGGAGAAACGATAGACATCTACTAAGCCTCACCCCCTTTTCCCACTAAACATGGGCACCTATAGTAGGGCCAAGCACAGAGATAGGAAAAAACATAATTTTAAAATTTGAAGTTTAAAAAACTATTTCATTGTGTGGACATTTTAATTATTAAAGTAAAACAAATTGGTAAGTACTGGTTGTTGCCTAAAAATGACTAGAAAATTCATGAAACATGCAGTCTCATGGAGTGGGTTTCAAGAGTGGAAGACAAAATAAAATGGTTTTATAGTCATCCCATCCCACAAATCCCATCTTACAAGGTTCCAGTTTCTCTCTCTCCCTCTCCCACTCTCCACCACATTCATCCATCCATACAATAAATACTTACTGAGCGTCACCATGGTCTGGGCATTGTTGTAGATGCGGAGATAGTGAAAGCCAAAAATCCAAAAGGTTTCTACTATCATGCATCTTACATTCTAGTAGGAGAGACAGTAACAAGATCATCCAGATAATAAGTGCTATGAAGATACTTTAACAGTGAGGGACTGTGAAGAGGGAGGGGGAGCTACTTTATAGTTAATAGAAAAGCCCTTTCTGTGAGGAAAGTAGCATGTGAAATGAGACCTAAATGACTAGAAGGCTCTAGCCTTGCAAAAACCTGATGGAAAGGCCTTGTAGGCAGAGTAAATAGCTAGTTAAAAGTCCCTAAGGTAGGAGCAAGCTTTGTGTGTATGAAAATGAAGCCAGTGTAGACAAAGCATGGTGAGCAAAGAGAAGGGCATTTAGATAGATATGATGGGAAACAGCAGAGGGCTTTAAAGCCAGTTTGAAAATTGCTCAGGCTGCTCTATGGACAATAGGGGTGCAAAAGTGACATCAGGAAGACTAGGAGGCAATTACAGTTGTCTAGGCATGGCATGGTGGTGTCTTGGACTAGGATAGAAGCAGAGGAGAAATAAGTGGATGAATAGAGAATATGTCTTGAAGGTAGAATCAAAGGACTTCATGGCTTGGCTACCAAAGATGCAAACACTGGTTTTTCAAATGATCCTATGGATTACTCAGTGGCTTCTTCTCTGATATTAAGGGTACTAAATTCATAGATTACTGAATTCCCACACAGCTCCTGACGAAGGGGTGAATTTAGGTGGTCATGTTTGGTGCCAGTTGACTCCACTACCCTTAGACACAATTGGCCAAGAGTGAATATATAACTCACTATAGCTTCTGTCTCTCTAGAAATTAGAGTTAGAACTCTAAGAAACTAAGTCAGTGATGAGCACAGTAGCTGAAAGATCACATAGTTTCAGGAAGTGGGGCCTCTGTTTTAAGTCCTATCGATTCTATATCCTAAATCTTTCTCCTCTTTTCTAACCCCTCAGCCACTGCTCTAATTTAGAGCTTCTCGCTTCTAACCATAATTACCACAGAGTCTCCTAACTGGTCTCTTTACCTTCCTCTATTTCAATATCCATGATCCTACTAGAGTGAGATTTCTAAAGTGCAAATCTGAGTACTGGTAATAATGCAAAATGTTTCTGCCCATGACAATGCAAATGATTCCTGTTCCTGATTATGCAAATTAATTTTGTCTGGTAGGAAATATAAATTTATGAAAGTCAAATCCTCATCTGAACCAGTTTTAGTATCTTACTGGCTCCCTCACTAATTAGTGAGTTTTAATATGAGTTTATTTTATGTTTGTATAAGACTCATGATTTTATCTTTTTAAAAATTCCTTACCACAAATAACAGGAAGTAACCTATGTTTGCTGAAGATAAAAATGAGACTACATGAAAGGATAGAAAGATGTGCCGTGAACCCAAGGCAGGAATCAAGCTAAACATCAGAAGAGGAACCCACCCAAGAACCTCAGGAGTAGTCTCTTTGTGTCTAGACTTGGCTCCTCTCTTTGCAACAGATTGGTCCTTCTCAGCAAACTGGTTTTCTTTGCTACTTAGGCCATTTGGCAAGTAAAAGATGGTCACAGCTCTCAAATTTCCATTGTAAGTCCAGCCATGAGTAAGGGTGTAGTTCTCCCCCATTTCCAAATTTTTAGGGAAGGGATTCTAATTGGCCTAGTTTGAGTTAAGTCCCTACTCTGGACCACTTAACTGTACAAACATACAGCTTTTCATTAGTCTCCCTACTGGTAGTCCTAGCCCTCTCCACTTCACCCCCAGAATTTATTTTATTTTTTTAAGATTTTACTTATTTATCTGACAGAGAGAGAGACAGCCAGCGAGAGAGGGAACACAGCAGGGGGAGTGGGAGAGGAAGAAGCAGGCTCCCAGCGGAGGAGCCTGATGCAGGGCTCCATCCCAGAATGCCAGGATCACACCCTGAGCCAAAGGCAGATGACACTTAACGACTGAGCCACCCAGGCGCCCCCCAGAATTTATTTCTAAAATTCAAATGTGATTTGTCATTCCTCCCACCGCATAAAGCTCTTCAATGTCTCTCCACTGCTTACAGGATGAGCTCCAACTCTTCAGTATATCATAGGAGGCTCTTCATCACATGCCTGACCATCTCTGCTGTGCTCGCTCCATTATACCCTACACTTCAATCATAATCAGTTATTTTACCCGTCTGCTCTTTTGCACGTGCTGATTCCCCCAAACCCTTTATCTCCCACTCATTCTTCAAAACTCAGCTCACACCACTTCTGTGAAGCCCGAAGATGCATTACACAGTATGACATTTATCTGCTCCCTTGACTTTTGATGAGGGAATGGAAGGCAAGCTGAAGACAAAGCAGAAGCTAACACCCTGCAACCCCCCCCCCTTTGGGATGTATGTGACATTCCTCAGGCACTCCTGGCTGCCCTATAGGACAAAGAAACAGTTAACCTATAGATACCACATTCTTGCAAGACTTGAGTCTCCCTCAGTTTACAAATGTCTTAGCAGTTTACAAGAACAAAGCAATCAGTAACCTAGCTTCCATAAGGGAATGTATGCAGTTAAATTTCCTTACTACCTACAGCCCATTGACAAGTCCTTGAAACAGGCTTGGTGACATTCCTCTAGGAATTCAGCAGCCTCGATGTTAATACTTTGCTAAGGGCAAAAGGCAGTCCTAGCCTGACCCCCTCCCCTCCACCAAGATCCTGTAAGTCTAGTTTAACGTATAAAAATTCCTTTGGAAACTTCTTTATCTCTAACCACCCCCCCTCCAAGATACATATTTGCAATCATCCCCCAAGCATATGGCCCACTGATATACATCTGAAGGGTCTCATGACTAAGGTTTTATTAGATGGTAATAAATAACCTTTTCCCAACAGTAGCTAGCCCCCTCAAGGTCCTGGAAACCTTGCTTCTAAAATTCCTTAGAGACTTACGCTATCCCTAACCCCCTCCCAACTTGAGGGTATATAATAAGCCATTCCTCACAACTCCGGGGCAGCAGCTCTTTCTGCCCATGGGTCCTGTCCCTGTGCTTTAATAAACCACCATTTTGCACCAAAGATATCTCAAGAATTCTTTCTCAGTCATCAGTTCCAAACTCAACCCCACTGAACCTCACCTGTATTCTACAACCTCATCACTTTGACCTAACAACTCTGTGAATGGTAGGGTCTCAGTCTCTAACTCTTTCAGGGGGTATGGAAACCAGTGAACTTCTAAAAACTATTTGCTGAATGACTGCCTGCCCTCTCCCCACTTTGCGTGGAAGATGGAGACAGGATTCCCAATGTCCCATATACATCCCGCCTGCCATGAGAAGAAGAGCATGAGTTCTCTTAAAGAAAAAATTTTTCGTGATACTTGTTAAAGATGGTAGAGTAAACCTTAAGGGGCATTACAATAGGTATGGGACCCATTGCAATGGGGTCTTGTAGTGGGGGAGAGATTGAGTTCAACTCAAACACCAAAAAGGACAGTGGGGACTGATGGGGTTTTGGAACATAGGTGAGGTTCGGTGGTGTGAGGTCCAGAGCCAACAACCAAAAAAGAATTCTTGAGACCTCTTCAGTGCAAAATGGTGGGTAGGAAAGCATGGGGACAGGACCCGTGGGCAGCAAGAGCTGTTACCCTGAGGTCTTGAGAAGTGGCTGATTATATACTCAGGAGTTGGGGGATGTAAGGAAAAGGGAGGTTTCAAAAGAACTTTCATATGCTAAAGAGGACTGACCTACAAGATACCTACAAGATATCAGGGGTCTGGCCATTGTCAAGTTAGGGTTGTTTTCCCCTCTAGCAAGGTATTAACATTCAGTTGGGAGATCACTGGAAGAATGTCACACATGTAAGGGACAGGCTAGGCTAGGTAGGGAGAGATAGATAGGGGGCTTTGCGATCAGGCTCATAGAAATCCCAAAAATGTGGAGGTGTAGGGAAACCAGAGATAAGGGAACAAACCGGACCACCCTGACCTAGGGGTGTGGGGTGGGTGTCTTTTTTTATGATAATCATCTGTGACCAACAAAGAATAACCAGACCCTAAAAAGGAAGTAAGCCATTGAAGGTGTTATCACTAGTCCTGCTCAAAGGTGTTATCAGTAGAAATGTTAAAAGGATTTAAGAGCCCTGGTTAGCATTCTATAAAAGACCAACCCTAAAGGCCCTCATTGGCAACCCTGTTAGGAACCTTCTCGGGTCTTGAGAGCTTTTTCTGTATCTTCACTTAAACTTCTATGGATTTACTCACTCTCCCTCGTCCTCGAGATTCATTCTTCGACTCCAAGAGACAAGAACCTAGCTCTCCCGCTTCACCAGCATGGTTGGGTGAGGGCTCTCTTCTAGCAGCAGACTTCCCCTTGTAACCTCACGTGGAGGATTTGACTAGGGACCTCTGAGAGATCTTTTCTGTAGCACTAATCCAATTCATGTGGGCTCCAGCCTCAAGAGGCAATCACTTCTCAAAGTCCTCACCCACCTCCCAATACCAGTCTTTGGGGGTATTTCAGTGTGTGAATTTGAGAGACGCAAACATTCAGACCACAGATAGCAATTGCTTTAAGGGCCTCAGCCGAATTGCTAAAGGCAGGCCAGGGTGGATGATATGGAGCGTGGTCAGATACCAAAGATGGGGGATTCTCACAAAAGGGCCTTAGGATTCTTGCTCAAACTGGATTCTACAGGGAAGCCCAAGGTCAGGCCTAGTTAGCAGAGAACTCAGAGGAGCCTGATTAAAGTTTTGGTCAAAAAAGAGACTCTTCGTCAGCTCCAGGTTTTACCAGAGCTTCTTAACCCTGGCGATGCATGGAGTACTTCTAAAAATATCAAAGCCTGGGCACCACCCAACGACCACTACACTCCCATTCCGGAGATCCTGATTCAGGCCGTCTCTGCTGAGGTCAAGCCTTGGTTTTGTTGCTCTGGTAGAGTTTCTGTTTTCCCTAAGAGGTTCTGCTGGGGTGTCAGGTTGAGAATTGCTGCTTTAGGAGAAGGTGGGCGCGCAAATACACGTATCTCTGAAGCTATTAGGCCCGCACCCGCGGTCCCCTGGGTTCCCGGGCACCCGAGCCGCGCTTGCGGCGCACCACCCCGAAGGGGCGGGGCAGGGGCCGCAGAAGGCGGGGCCGCGGCCGAAGCCTCGCCGCTCCCCTCGCGGGAAAGCACTGCGCGTGACTCGCTGCTCCCATCGCAGCGAGAAGCGGGGGAGGTGGGCAAGCACCGCCGGCCCAGAGGACCGAACCAACGCGCCGTCCGGAGGGGCGGTAGGAGGGCAACCCAGATTGGACCATCGGCGCCGCGGCTGCAGGGGGAACCGGACATTACCAACCCGGCCGGAGAGGAGGGGGGGCGCCGGCCTGTCCCAGCTGCAACGCGACCCCAGGAGGGCGCGAGACACCGCCAGCCCCGCCGCCGCTGCCAGCACCCTCGCCGCCGGCACCGTAGGATCACGCTGAGGCGAGAAACGAGGTAGGGACGCCTCTCGGGTTGGCGAGGTCCGGAAGACCCATTGCCCTCACGTTCCAAATGATCCCTTAGGAGAAAGCCCTCCGTGCCCCCGCCATTCCCCTCAGCCCTGTCCGTGGCCGGTCATCCCCACCCTCGCCGCCCGCTCCCACCCTCTGGACCGACCTCATCCTGTCCTCCTCCTGACCCTTCGGCTCTACCATCCGCTGAACCCTCAAGCACCAAGGACCAAACATCCCTTTGGGCGTCACCTCAGATCCACCCCAACCGTCTCCTCAAACTGTCCCTTCGGTGACACCCCTCAGCTGACTCGCTCCCAGCTGTCATCGTTGTACCCACATCTCGTGTGCCGGCCCTGGGGAGGCAGTCGCCGAGCACGCAGCCCCGGGACTGTGGCGGGGGCCTCCGCACAGCCAGTCCCTCGGAGCCCTCCGCCCCTTTGGCCCCTGGTTCCTAAGTCAGTGTCTACCTGAGCCAGGACAGGATCTTTCTGTCACTCTCACCTGAGGAGAACGTTTGGCCTGACATTTTGCCAGTCCCCCCGCCGCTGCACTTACCTGCTGGGAAGGGCATGGTGATCTGTGCCCAGGTCTGGCTTGGGACTGCCAAGCTAGCCCAGCAGACACCAGGGGACTGTTCTGGAGGCAAAGACCATACACTATTCATTTGTATCCTCAGCGCCCAAGCACAGTCAGTGCCTGACACATGTTTGCACCCAGTAAATATTTCATGGGTGGGTAAATGAATGAATGAGCCCAATGTAGAAGGTGTGAGGCAGAGGGCTTTGGTGGGAAAGGTGTCTCTAGTTACATGAAGGGGGGAAAAAAGGAAGAGTATGGGGGGGGGTTACTTGTGATGCTCATGCAGGGAGCCTAAAACTTAATATATTCAGTCTTTCAATTCATGCATCTAATTTCATTCAGGTAGGACCTTCCATGTATCAGCTGTTTTGCGCTAATCTTCTGTTTACAAAAAAAAAAAAAAAAAAGTCAGGGCTGGCTGCTGCAGAAATTCTTATTGGTAAGTGCTTTAGAGGCTGCCCAGATAATCTTGAAAGAGCTTTGCCCAAGTGACCTGCTCCTCTTGCCCTAGAGACTAACTACCCCCTCTGGGGAAGAATTCTGGAGGTCAGCCACAGTCTTCAAAGCTGACTCAGTGTAGCCAGTCAGCTGGTGTCTCAGGGCAGGTTGAGGAATGAAAGTCCTAACTGATTTTACCCTTTAGCTCCTAGATACCCCCACCAATGGCCCTCAGAGACTGGAGTGGTAGACGTCCCAGGGAGGCCTAGTGTGATAGATATCAAAGATTCCTAAGTACTACTGTAGTATGATCAGGCCATATTGGGCCATTTATATCTCAGTACACCAGAGTCAGACAGGGATTACCACTATGTGAACAGTGTCAGTAATAAATGAGAATGTGAGCCTTTTAAAGATGGCATTCTCAAAGAACAGCCTGAAACCTGTTTGTGTTGATTCTTAGGAGGATAACCTGAACAGATTCAGATTCCTGAAGGTGACACAGGGTTCAGAGACCTCAGTTTTGGCCCAGGTTCTGTGGGGAAGTAGATGATTCTGTAGAGTGATGAAACAATGGCTGGGAAGCTGTAGGAGTTGATAAGCTGAGTAGTAGTTGCTTGACCAGTCGTGACATTATTGTAACTGGGGCTCAAAGTATTAGTAAGTACAAATAGTGATTGGAGTTCCTTAGGAGGCAGTGGTATGGCTTTGGGGAAGGAGAAGATCCCACTACTATCCCTGTATTCTGTTACCTGTGCCCCTCCTGCTATAAGTACCATACTTAACACCTTTGTTTCTCTTCCACTTTGAGTTAGGTCAAAATTTTATTTCCTCTGACTTTTAAGCGTTGAAAGTCCCTTTTCCAAGCCAGGAAGTTGAGTATGTTCTCACCCATTTCTAGCTTTGATTTGTCCTTCTTCACTTTTTCTCCCCGCCCCCCCCC
>NW_024424119.1:24950106-25090005 GCF_017311325.1 Ursus maritimus
CCCCCCCCCCCCCCCCCCCCCCCGCCCTCTGATCTGTCTTTATAGAGTAAATCTTGGATAATAGAAACCCAAAGCACGGAGGGGCTCCTGAGTGGAGTCCACACGGGCACTGCATGTGGAGACCAATACTTTTTTTTTGGTGGGGGAAGTGGAACCAGTTTTTAAGGAGCTTTTTTACTTTTTCCTGTCTAGACTCCCTATCAAGTAAGACCTCAGTAAGCCCAGAACACTCTGGATTATTTGATTTATTTTCTCTTCAACTTCCAGAACTTCAGAGTGTTGCCAGATAAAATACAAAATGCCAAGTTAAATTTGAATTTCAGATAAACAGCAAGGTGTCTGTATTTTTGTTTGCTAAATCTGGCAACCCTAGTTCATGGGAAGGCTTATGCGTTCTAATTTTCTCTCTGCAAACTTAGGACAATAACTCACCCTTCTCTTCTGTTACTCATACACAATGACTGAGCACCCTATTAAAAGTCAGTTGACTGGGATGGCTCATGACACATTAGGGTAAGGGCAAGCTCTGTAGAGATTGTCTGATTGATCAGTGTTTGGGTTACCCAGAAAACACCCACTCAGACACTGGCATATAATAGTATAGTACCTGTCAAATGAGTCTGTCATGCAAAAGAGCATATTATTTTGAGTGGCCAGAGATCAGCATGGCTCTGAGAGAGATGGTCAGGAGTGGGGATGAGAGTGGGATGGGGTACACTTCTAACAAAAAAGTCTAATTCATAGCAGAGCTTCCCATACCACATTAACTTTTTTTTTTAATTGTGTTAACATGTATATAACATAAAATCTACCATTTTAACCATTCCTTTTTTTTTTTTTTTTTTTTTTTTTTTTTTTTGTCAGCACAAGCAGGGGGAGTGGTAGGCAGAGGGAGAAGCAGGCTCCCCACTGAACAAAGAGCCAATGCGGGACTGGATCCCAGGACCGGATCCCAGGACCATGGAATCATTACCTGAGCCGAAGGCAGACGCCCAACCAACTGAGCCACCTAGGCGCCCCTTAACCATTCTTTCTTTTTTTTTTTTTTTTAAAGATTTTTTTAAATTTATTTATTTGACAGAGATAGAGACAGCCAGCAAGAGAGGGAACACAAGCAGGAGGAGTGGGAGAGGAAGAAGCAGGCTCATAGCGGAGGAGCCTGATGTGGGGCTCGATCCCATAACGCTGGGATCACGCCCTGAGCCGAAGGCAGACGCTTAACCGCTGTGCCACCCAGGCGCCCCTTAACCATTCTTTCTTTAATCATTTTTCCATCATAATAACTATACTTTTGAATTCCCATCCCCTATTCCCCCCATCTCCTCACCCACCTCCCCTGTGGTAACCATCAGTTTGTTCTCTGTAGTTAAGAGTCTGGGGGCTCCTGGGTGGCTCAGTCATTAAGCGTCCAACTCATGATTTGAGCTCAGGTCATGATCTCAGGGTTATGAGATTGAGCCCTATGTCAGGCCCCATGCTGAGCGTGGAGTCTGCTTAAGATTCTCTCTCTCTCTCCCCCTCCCCCTCTCCCCTTCTAAAAAAAAAGTCTCTTTCTTGGTTTTTCTTTCTTTTTTCCCTTTGCTCATTTGTTTCATTTCTTAACTTCCACATATGATTGAGATCATATTGTATTTGTCTTTCTCTGACTGACTTTGCTTAGCATTATACTCTCTAGCTCTATCCATGTTGTTTCAACTGACAAGGTTTCATTCTTTTTTATGACTGAATAATATCCTGTTATATATATTCTGTAATGTGTGTATAAATATATACACATACCACGTCTTCTTTGTCCATTCATCTATGTATGGACGCTTAGGCTGCTTGCATAGTTTGGCTCCTGTAAATAATGCCACGATAAACATAAGAATGCATGTATCCCACCAAATTAGTGTTTTTGTATTTTTTGGGTAAATATCCAGTTGTACAATTACTGGATCATAGAGTAGTTCTATTTTTAATTTTTTGAGGAAGCTCCATACTGTTTTCCATAGTGGCTGCACCAGTTTGCATTCCCACCAGCAGTGCAAGAGTGTTCCTTTTTCTCCTCGTCAACACTTGTTGTTTCTTGTGTTTTGATTTTAGCCATCCTGACAGGTGCAAGGCGATATGTCATTGTGGTTTTGGTTTGCATTTCCCTGATGATGAGTGATATTCAGCATATTTTCACGTGTCTTTTGGGCATCTGTATATCTTCTTCGGAGAGATTGTAACCATTCTGAAGTGTACAGTTCAGTGACATTAAGTATATTCACATTATTATCCAACTATCACCACCATCCATCTACAAAACTTTTTCATCTTCTCAGAGTGAAACTCCATACCCACTAAGCAATAACTCTCATTCCCTCTTCCCCAGAGCCCCTGGGAACTACCATTTTGCTTGCTTTTTCTATGAACTTGACTACTCTGGATTACTCTATGAATTTGACTACTCTTAAGTTAAATCATATTATCTGTGACTGGTTTATTTCATCTAACATAATGTCTTCAGGGTTCATCCACTTTGCAACTTGTATCTGAATTTCCTTTTTAAGTCTGAATAGTAGTCATTAATAGATGTACCACATTCTGTTTTATTCATTCATTTGTTAATCGACACTTGGGTTGCTTCCACTTTTTGCTATTGTGAATAATTCTGCTGTGAACATGAGTGTACAAATATCTGTTTGAGTTCCTGCTTGTAATTCTTTCTGGTATATACCCAGAAATGGAATTGCTGGATTATATGGTAACTTTATGTTTACTTTTTTAAGGAACCAGCAGACTGTTTTCCACAGGCTGTACCATTTTACCTTCCCACCAGCAATATAGTGTTTCAGTTCTTCCACATCCTTGCCAACACTTGTTATTTTCTGTTTTTTTGTTTTGCTTTTAATAACAGTCAGATGAACGGATGTGAAGTGGTATCTCGTTGTGGTTTTGATTTGCATTTCTTTAATGGCTAGTGATGCTGAGCATCTTTTCATGGGCTTATTGGCTATTTTTATATTTAGAGAAATGTCTAAATCTTTTGCCCATATTTTTTTTAAACTCACTCTTCAAAAAAAATTTTTTTTAGGATTTTATTTATTCATTTGAGAGAGAGAGAGAGCACAAGCAGGGGGAGAGGCAGAGAGAGAGGGAGAAGCAGACTTCCTGCTGAGCTGGGAGCCTGGCTTGGGGTTTGATCCCAGGACCTGGAGGATCATGACATGAGCTGAGGGCAGACACTTAACCGTCTGAGCCACCCAAGTGCCCCCATCTTTGCCCATTTTTTGATTGGGTTATATGTCTTTTTATTACTGAGTTATATGAGTTCTTTATATATTCTGGATAGAAGTCCCTGATCAGATATATGATATACAAATATATTCTCCCATTCTGTGGGTTGCCTTTTCACTCTGTTGTTTGTCCTTTGATGCACAAAAGTTTTAAATTTTGGTGAAATCCTGTTTGTCTGTTTTTTCTTTTGTTGCCTGTGGTTTTGGTGCAATATACAAGAAATCATTGCCAAATTCAGTGGCACAAAGTTTTCCCCCTATGTTTTTTTCTAGTTTTATGTCTATGGTTAAGTCTTTGATCCATTTTGAGTTAACTTTTGTATATAGTATAAGACAAAAGCCCGACTTTATTCTTTTGTATGTGGATATCAATTTTCCCAACACTGTTTATTGAAAAGACTGTCCTTTCCCCCATTGAATAGGTTTAGCACTCTTGTCAAGTATCATTTGACCAGATATGCCAGAGTTTATTTCTGGGCTCTCTGTTCTATTCCATGGGTCTGTATGACTGTATTTATGCCAATACCACACTCTTTTGATTACTGTAGCTTTGTAGTAAGTTTTGAAATTAGGAAATGGGAGCCTTCCAACTTTATTCTTCTGTTTCAAGATTTTTTTGCTATTCAGGATTCCTTGAGATTACATATGAATTTTAGGATGGATTTTTCTATTTCTGCAAAAAAATATTGTTAGGATTTTTTAAATGATTGCATTGAATCTTCAAATTGCTTTGGGTAGTATTGACATTTTTTTAATTAATGTGGAAAGAACACTTAACAATATATTGTTGACTATAGGTACATTGTTGTACAACAGATCTCTAGAGCTTATTCATCTTGCTTAACTGAAACTTTATACCCGTTGAACAACAACTCCCCATTTCCCTCTCCTCCAACCCCTGGCAACCACCAATTCACTCTTCGACTCATTAATTTGACTATGTAGATACCTCATATAAGTGACATCAGATAATGTTTTTCTTTCTATGCTTAGCTTATTTCACTTAGCATAATGTCTATTTATGCTGTCACATATTGCAGGTTTTGACATCTTAACTGTATTAAGTCTTACAATCCATGAACACAGGGTATCTTTCCATTTATTTGTGTTTTCTTCCATTTCTTTCATTTCTTCCTGCAGTGTCCAAGTCTTTCACCTCTTTGGTTAAGCTTATTCCTAAGTATTTTATTCTATTTGATGTTACTGTAAATGAAATTGTTTTCTTAATTTCCTTTTCATATTTTTCTTTGCTGGTGTATAGAAACAACAGATTTTTATGTGTTGGTTTTGTGTCTGCAGCTCTGCCAGATTAATTTATTAGTTCTAACAGTTTTGTGGGGAATCTTCAGGGTTTTTTACTAGTAAGAACAGGTCATCTGCAAACAGAGACTCAGATGTCTTTTATTTCTTTTTCTTGCCTATTGACTAGAAAAGGGTTTGATAATTTGGTATGCAAGTCCTTAACAAACACTGAGAACAAAACTGTATTTTAGCCTAGTATATTAATTAGTGTTTGTAGTGAATCATTAAGAAAAAGTTTAAAAAAAGAAAAAGTTAAATTATAACCTATATACTATATGTAAAACAAAGTATATAAGTAAAAGTGTACTTTTTTTTTTAAGGATTTTATTTATTTATTTATTTATTTGAGAGAACAAGAGAGCAGGAGCTGGGGAAGGAGCAGAGGGAGAGGGATAAGCAGACTCTGCTGAGCACAGAGCCCGACATAGGGCTCCATCCATGACCCTGTGATGATGACTTGAACCAAAATCAAGAGTCAGGCACTTAACCAACTGACCTACTCAGATGCCCCAGTAAAAGTGTACTTTTAAAGGAATTTTACCAAAATACCTAAAATTTTTTAAAAATTAATTTGATACTTCAAGAAGAAATCCTCTGTCCTCTAGAATTTCTTGATTTAATAGGACAGTCTTTTATCTCCTCCAGGAAGATAAGACTTTGAGCCTTGAAATATCTGCTGTGTTTTTGGTTTGTGTGAGGTCCAATAGTCAAAGACAGTGGATTGATAACTGGGTAGAGAGAAAAACAGGGCCAGCCAACTTCTGGCTAGACTTTAGTTATCTTAGGATCCAAAGTCTATACTTAACTTGCTTATCTTAGTATTCTAAAATCTATATTTAACTTGTTTATCTGTTTTTATACTTTTGTACTTTCTTTTCTTGTACAACTCTTTTTAAAAAAGAAAATGTAGCCTTATATTTAGTGTACTCAGGGAGAAATGGAAAGTTATTTTTATCCATGCTCAGGTAAAGAAAAAAGGAGAGCAGAGTATTCCTGAAGTCAAAATAGATAGGGTTCAGGTGACCCTAAGGAAAAAAGCAAAAACTCAAGAGAAGAAAGTCAGGGACCTACTGCTGATCCCATTCATCATGGAGTTCTCTTAAAAAATATTATTTCCTGGGGCGCCTGGGTGGCTCAGCCGTTAAGCGTCTGCCTTCGGCTCAGGGCGTGATCCCGGAGTTCTGGGATCGAGCCCCACATCAGGCTCCTCAGCTGGGAGTCTGCTTCTTCCTCTCCCACTCCCCCTGCTTGTGTTCCCTCTTCACTGGCTGTCTCTCTCTCTGCCAAAATAAATAAATAAAATCTTTTAAAAAATATATTATTTCCTTGTTTTTTAAAGTGTTGTATTTATTTACGAATACAGTCAAGTTTTAGGGGCGCCTGGGTGGCTCGGTTGGTTAAGCGTCTGCCTTTGGCTGAGGTCATGATTTCAGGGTCCTGGGATCAAGCCCCGCTTCAGGCTCCCTGCTCCATAGGGAGCCTGCTTCTCCCTCTCCCTCTGCCTCTCCCCACTTCTTGTGTGCACTCTCTCTCTCTCAAATAAGTAAATAATCTTAAAAAAAAAGAAAAAAAGGATACAGCTGAGCTTTTTTAATCCAGACCAACCTATTCTCTCAGAGTTCAGCATAGCTAGTTTTTCTGTAACGCTAATAATTTCCTTTCAATATCCCCCAAAGCATAATGATTTAAACTTTTCTGTATCACTTATATATTACTATATAACAAACCACCCCAAAACTTAGTGGCTTAAAACAATGATTGATTATGTCTCACAATTTTGTGAGTTGGCTAATGGGTTTTTTGCAGTTCCAAAAGAGGAGTTCTAGAAATACTTTGATATATATATATTTTTTTTTTAATTTTTATTTTAAATGGGCTCCACACCCAACATGGGGCATGAACTCAAGACCCTGAGATCAAGAGTCACATGCTCCACTGACTGAGCCAGCCAGGTGCCCCCAACTTTTTTTTAAAACATACATACCTTTTTAAATTTTTTATAGAAGTTCTAGAATTGTTTTTTTTTTTAATGTAGGCTCCACTTCCAGCATGGAGCCCAACACAGGGCTTGAACTCATGACCCTGAGATCAAGACCCCAGCCGAGATCAAGAGTTGGATGCTTAACCAACTGAGCCACCCAGGCGTCCCAGGAGTTCTAGAAGTATTTTGAATAGGAGCACTACTGTACTGAATTAAGTCTTTCAAGGTGATTACTTTGAGGCATATCTCTTCCTTGGTTATACAAGAGCTAGTCTACTTCTTCTAAAATATTATTCTCTTTTCTTTATACTTAAAGCTGTAGTTAACTTCTTAGGTAATGTAGTGTTTGAGTTTATAGGCTGATTTATGTAATGTGCTTTGCTTGACATCAACACAGCAACCTACAACATCATTAGTTTTTTCATCCCTAATGATAATGATTGGAGAAGGGAGGCCTGGAAGCAGAATCACCTGCCTCATTATGCATTTGTGAGTCCTTTCTAACAACCAAATGGTAGTAATAGTTAACAAGAGTCATTGGTCTCATGAGAACAAAAGACAGCTGTGGCTTTGTGTTGGGAAGATCTGTAGTAGAGAATCTCAAACTTTTTTTAGAGAGGAGTTTTTTGTTCAAGTATATTCCACAAGAAAGTGGACACAAAAAGATAAAATCTGAGCTGTTGTGGTTGAAAGCAGGGAGTTGGGGAAATAGAGTCTAACCTAGTCATCTCTCCCTCCTTTTCTCTCCATCCCCTTCATCCCCCTTTCTCACAGTTCCTGAGGGAGCTCTGTAAAGCACAGTTTGAAAGCCTCTGATAAAGATGTTTCTCCTGCTGAGTCATGATTCCTAAGTAGAAACAGGTTCAAGTAAATGGTTGAATTTGCGATCCCATCATCTTCAATTGACCACCCACCAGAAGCCAATCGTGGTTTGAAAGAAATATAACCAATATGTGTTCTGCGTACATATGGTTCCCAAATTCCTATATAAAACTGATAGCCTTGGGACACGTGGGTGGCTCAGTCAGTTAAGTGTCTGCCTTGGGCTCAGGGGGATTGAGTCCCACATCAGGCTCCCTGCTCAGCAGAGAGTTTGCTTCTCCCTCTGCCTGCCTCTCCCCCTGCTTGTGTGTGCTGGCTCTCTCGCTCTCACTCTCCTTCTCTCTCTGGCAAATAAATAAATAAAATAAAATAAAAACAACAACTGATAGCCTTAATTTAACAAACTTCTTGGAACTAGGAATGAATTATAGGTACCTTTTTCCCTTTCATCTGAGACCTGTGCTAATTTGTTGACCTTTTTTCTAGCCATACTTTCTTGTTTATAGTATTTAAAAAATTTTGTCTTTACACTATTTTATAATAATGTATATGCTTTAAAAATGTATACCTTGAACATTGGGGAGCTCTGCACCTCCTTCCTTTTGAGTACCCTTAGCCGCTTTGCCCAGTTTCCTCTAGACATGTGCTTTTCAAACTTGAGGGTGCATAAAAATCCCCTAGATTATCCCTGAAATTCTGATTCAGTAAGTCTAGCTTGGAGTGCAAGTATTTATTTTTTTCCTTCTTTCTTCCTTCCTCCCTTCCTCTTTCTTTCTTTCTTTCTTTCTTTCTTTCTTTCTTTCTTTCTTTCTTTCTTTCTTTCATTCATTCATTTATTCATTTATTTATTTGTCAGAGAGCACAAGCAGGGGGAGTGGCATGCAGAGGAAGATAGGCTCCTAGCAGGGAGCCTGATGAGGGACTCAATCCGAGGATCCTGGGATCATTACCTGAGCCGAAGGCAGATGCTTAACCAACTGAGCCACCCAGGTGTACCTTTCTAATAAATTTTCAGATGAGCCTGATTCTGCTGGTCCATCGACCACACTTTGAGCAGAACTACTATTAGATATACACTCTAATCTCAGCCTTTTAATCAGTGGTTCTCAGAGTTGACCTAACTTTTGTTAGAGGGTAAGGGGTGCAGGGGAGAGCCCCACGTACAGGCCCCAAAAATTGAAGGCAAATAGTGCCACTGTCCAAGAGTGTTATTTGGGGCATATCATTTCCACACTGGATTTTCTTCCTTAGAGATTAGGATTATAAATCTCTCACTCATTCAAGATGAAGGGATTGTGGAGAATCGTTCTAAGGAAATGCTATTAGCTGCCCACACTTTAACCTAGAAAATATTTAAACTTAAATTTTTTTATGGAGAAAGATGAAATGAAAGGTATTATGACATTTTCCCTTTGAAACTTAAAGCAAAATCTTGTCTATTTTTGTTTAAAAATATTATCTGAAAAATATTTTGTATTTTTTTTCTTAAGATAGATGAATATGCTCACTACAGAGAATCTAAAAAATAAAGACAAGTGTAAAATGAAAGTATACCACTGAACAGTTCTTGAAAGCCACATTTTTTAAATTGAGATATAATTGATATACATTTATATTAGTTTCAGGTGTACAACATAATGATGCAATATTTGCATAAATTGCAAATGACCACCACAATAAGTCTAGGTAACAACCATCACCATACATAATTTTTTTTCTTGTGATGAGAACTTTTAAGATTTACTCTCTAAGCAACTTTTAAATATGCAGTATAGTTTAACTATAGTCGCCATGCTATACATCACATCCCCCTGACTTATTTCTTTTAGAACTGGAAATTTGTACCTTTTGACTCCTTTCACCCATTTCTCCCACCCCCCAACCCTACCCTCCCTTTGACAACCACCAATCTGTTCTCTGTATCTAAGAGCTTGGTTTTTTTGTTTTGTTTAGATTTTGCATGTAAATGAGATCATATGGTGTTTGTCTTTCTTTGTCTGACTTATTTCACTAAGCATAAGTCCATCCATGTTGTCACAAATGGCAAGATTTCCTTCTTTCTCATGGCTGAATAATAAAAGGAACTCTACATTTGTTCTGACTGAAGTCCTTCCCTTGACCCGCACAAATATTTCTATTCCTCCTTTAAGTATTTACTCATATGACATCATTTCTGAAACCTTTCCTAACCACCCCTTACAAATGTAGGTATGATTTCCACTGTACTTCCTTTGGCCTTGTCTGGACTCCATTATAACAGTTAACACCTAACTGTAAACTCTGTGAGTGCGGGAATAGTCTTTGAATCCAGGATCTCTCAGAAATCTTAAGAGATCCTGGTCTCATCCAGTTTTGGGTTTTTTTTTTTAATTTTTTTTAAGTAGTGTGTACACGCAGCATGGGGCTTAAACTCTGAGATCAAGAGTCACATGCTCTACCAAGTGAGCCAACCAGGTGCCCCAGTTTTTGAAGTTCCTTATATATTAAAAACGACTGGGGCACCTGGGTGGCTCAGTCAGTTAAGTGTCCAAGTCTTGGTCTCAGCTCAGATCTTGATCTCAGGGTCATGATTTCAAGCCCCATGTTGGGCTACAAGCATGGAGCCCACTCAAAAATTTTTTTTAAAAAATGACTGAAAACCAAAGGAGGATTATAATAATTTTGGCATATTTTAAATATTTACATAAATAAACTCTGTGTAGTATAAGAATCACATGATCATTTCAATAGATGCAGAAAAATCATTTGACGAGGCCATGATAAAAACACTCAACAAGTAGAACTTCCTCAAGCTGATAAAGGGCATCTACAAAAAACCCCCACAGCTAACATTGTACTTAGTGGAAAAAGACAACTAAAAGCTTTCCTTATGAGATCAGGAACAGAAGGATATCTGTTCTTGCCATTTCAACATTGTACTGGAAATTTTACCCAGAGCAATTAGGCAAGAAAAATAAATAAAAGGTATCCAGATTGAAAAGGAAAAAGTAGAACTATTTCTGTTGGCAAGTGACATGATCTTGCATATAGAAAGTCCTAAAGAATCCACAAGAAACTATTATAACTAATAAATGAATTTAGTAAGATTGTAGGATGTAAGATCAGTGGGTATAGGGTTTCTTTTAGAGGTGGTGAAAATATTCCAAAATTAAATTGTGGTGATGGTTGCACAACCCTATGAATACACTAAAAACCACTGAATTGTACATTTTAAAAAGGTGAGTTTATGGTATGTTAATTATATGTCAGTAAAGCTATTATACATATCTAATTTACATATAAAAATTCATTTGTGCATAAGGATAAAAGGCTAAGTTTGAGGCCCTGTGTGAATGTCTGGCTTGAGCCAAAGGTCTTTCTCTTCCCTAGGCTGATTTCTGGCATATATTCATGTGCCTAACATAATGTCTGACAAATAGTAAAAGCTCAATAAACATTGTGTAATGAATGAATTATGGTAACTGAACTGACTTAAAGCCTAGGTCAGCAAATCTACATTCCTAAGGTTTTTTTGCTTTCACCAAAGATCCATGAATTTATTAACATGGACAGAAATTCTGGCCTGGCCCCAGGATGAGTTTGGTTTTAGCCCTATAAAACAAGTTTTAAAGAAAATAGAACGGTCAGTTAATACTGGTAGACTAGATAAAGACCTTACAAAAAGAAGATCTATAAATCAAGCTGACATAAAGTGAAGCATAAGTAGAAATTTTTTAAAAATAAGGTAAATATATAAAAACAATTTAAAAATAAAACAATAATAAAATAAATTTAAATCACCTGTAATCCCATCTTACCTATCCTTTCTGTTTACATGCATATATAAAGTTTGTAGGAATGTAATTACACCATTAAAATTATTTTGTATTCTGTTTTAACTAACATTATTTCCTAAGCATTTTTCCATGTTGCTATGAGGCTTTACAGTTTATGGCTTAGTGTATTCCATTCACTTGTTGGAGTACCCTCAATGGTAGGCCTTTAACTTCATTCACATTATAATCATTCTCTTAAAAATATATTCATCTAGTAAAACCCTAACCCTGAAAGAACATAACCCCTCACCTTCCCTCTGTCTGTACTGAAACACCTTGCATTGCTGGAGAAAATTGTACAGCCCAGCAGATTTAGTATCACTTTAAATTCATCATCACCAAACTTACGTTGGCCAGCAATCTTGCTATATTTTTCTTACAGAGTTTTTCTTCTACTCTTTATAACAAATATTTTATACTTTCACTACCTTCTGCAGCTCCTGACCCTCCTTTTTTTCCCTCCATGCACTCTGTTGATGACTTTGACTCAGGCACTTCAGAAAGAAAAAAGAAGCCTTAAAACATGAACTTTCTCACTTTCTACTACCAGTCTGCAAATGTGTCTACAGCCATCCTCTCTTCACTAGTTGGAATGGAGGAAATATTCCAGCCGTCAACAAAGGCCAATTCCTCCCTGGTGCACTGGATAGCGTATCCTCCTACATTATTTTTTCAGCCATTGTAGTATCCTGAAATATTTGCAACTGGTTGGCTGCCCAACAACTGTTTTCCCACTGAAACCGAACACAATTTATTTAGGAGAGTTTATCCACCTTCCTCCCCACTGGCCTCTGAATGTTAACATAGCTGGGTGTAATGGTTGAGATGGTGATAACCATCCCGTCACCTAATAGAATATCTGAATGACATGCTGAGGCTCTGAATTAACTATCCCCACAGTAACTCTACCTCTAGTCTTCTTGATAGGTCTGACTAATAAATTTCCTCTATTGCTTAAGCTGTTTTGAGATTGTTTTTTATGTCCATTCAGCACAGAGTATCATACCTAAATGATACACTTTTTAAGCTACCCCAAATGAATCTGTATCCTGAGTAAAAACAGTGTGATTCCTATACAAATGGAACTTCAAGACAATTCCCTAATGCCACCCCCTCCTACCCATCCCTTCTGATCTGTTTGCTGATCCCAAGTTCAACCTGTATAGAATTTCTGGAGCTACTACTACTTCTCAGGATGTTATCATTTAACCCATCTCTTTTCTAAATCTTCAGTATGAGTGGGGAGGAAATTAGGGGGAAGAAAGGAAAGGAGGGAAGGAAGGCAGGCAAGCGAGTTATTTCTCTGAACGAAGAACATTGAGTCTCCAAATTAAAAGGGTACTGTGCCCTCCTTAATACCTATCACCAGCTATCCTGCATGGTGCACTGGGTGTTATACACAAGTAATGAGTCATGGAACTTTACATCAAAAACTAGGGATGTACTGTATGGTGACTAACATAATATAATAAAAAAAATATTATTAAAAAAAATAAAAGGGTACTGTGTGCCCAGTACAAAAATAGAAATAACCTACCCAAGGGTACCTCATCATCAAAATTTGGAACACTGGAGATATGGAGAAATTCCAAAACTCTTCTTTAAAAAAAAAATTATATACAGATATCAGGAATCAGAATGGCATTGGGCTGAACAATAATGAAATCTAATTAGCAAGCAATGGAGCAATGCTTTCAAATTTCCGAGAAGAATTGATTTTTTTTTTTAAGTAGACTCCATGCCCAGCATAGAGCCCAACATGGAGTTTGAACTCACAACCCTGAGATCAAGTCCTGAACTGAAATCAAGAGTCGGACACTTAACCAACTGAGACATCCAGGTGCCCCAGAAGAATTGATTTCTAGCCTAGGATTTTATACACAATCAAATTATCATCTGTGGAAGTTTTTTTGTGTGCGTGAAAGTTTAAACTATATATTTTCAGACATTCATTTCAAAGATGTTCCTTCTGTGTATCATTTTTTAGGATGCTATAAAGGATATGCTCCAGCAAAATGAAAGCGTAAACAAAGAAAAAAAATGGGATCTAGAACCTAGGGCAACTAACATAAAAGAAAGGCAAAGGAAGTTCCTAGAATGATGATAAAGGGAGGCCCAGCATGATAGTGGTGTCATAAGCACAGAAAGGAGTCTGTTCAGAAAGCATCAGGAGAACAGAAAGTTCAGGAGGATCTTCCGGGGGAAATAAACTGTATTTGTTGGAAAGTTATATTGAGAGGGATTTTTACTGTTCTGCTAGACAATTTGGGAAGAATTAGGGGCAAATGTATAGCGAACTAAACCAAAAGAGATGCAAGTATTATAAATTATATAGTAATAGTGAGGGTCCACAGACTACCAAGTCACAGTAAACACTGGATATTAATTTAACCAGAAATTGTGAGGAAGGTGGATGTGAAATTGCTGAGTTTTTGTCTTTTATACAAAGAAATAAAAAGAGAATGTTTAAAACCAAGAAACTAAATAAGTGTATTATTTATAAACGTAGCCAGCTGAGATAGCTAAAAGATTTGAAAGTAGCGGTCTCTAGAATGACACAGAGGTGGGAAAGGTGGAGCTGAGGATTGCTATTTTTCATTATAAATCTGCTAATACTATTTAACTTCGTAACCATGTGCATTTATCAATTTGATAAAATAAATATTAATTTTTTAAAAGTCCTTTGACCACATATCACCCCCTTGGTACTGTCCCATTTCTTTACTCTCTATTTCTCTACCCTCTTTAACAGCCAACCTTCATTGGCCATCTGTGCTATCTCCACTACTCAATTTTTCTTTTTTCTTTTTTTTTTTTTTTTAAGAGAGAGCATGCACGCAGGTTGGGGTGCAGAGGGAAAGGGAGAGAGAGAATCTCAGGCAGGCTCCATGCCCAATGCAGAGCCCAATGCGGGGCTATATCTCACAACCCTGAGATTATGAGTCAAAATCAAGAGTCAGACGCTTAACCAACTGAGCCACCCAAGTACCCCTCCATTCACTTTTGAACCCTCTTCTAACCTCATTTCCTGCCACTCCCCTGAGATGATTTATGTCAAGATCACCAGTGAACTCCAGATTGTCAAATAAAATTGACACTTTCAACCACATGACTTCCTTTCAGTTTTTCTAAGATACCATCCATTTTCTTCCTTGGGGCCTTTCACACATGTCATTCCCTTTGCCTGGAACGTTTGTCCCCCACTCTTTACCTGTTTAACTTCCTTTCAACTCACCTTTCAAGGATCAACTTAAACATCATTTTGCCAGAGAGGCCTTCCCTGACCTCTTAACCAGTGCCTTAATTAGTCTTAATCAAGTCCTCTTAATACCCTGTATTTCTTTTCATGACATTTATCACACTTCGTAATTATATTTTTATTTGTGTAATTGTCTGTCTTCCTTCAGTAGCTTGTAAGCTCAGTGAAGGCAGGGATAATATCTCTTGTTCACTATTTTATTCCTAGTAATAGTCTCAATTCCTGGCCCATAGAAATCTTTGCCCAAAGATTGAATATAGCCCTTGAAAATGGTGTTGAAGGAGGGCCTAGAATTCGAGTAATAATTGTAGGAATTAGAAGAGAAGATAGACAAGAAAGACTTTTGTAACACAGAAGCTATAGGATTGAGAGTCACATGGTGTATGTGTCTAGAAATAATTAGATCTTTTAAGGAGACTCTTGCCAGCCCATGAGTTTATGCAAAGGACTCACTTTCACCGTGTTCTGCTGACACTGAGCAATTCAGGTAGTCAAGGGCCTGAATTCACTGTGTTCACTGGTTGGGGAATTCTTGACTCACAGATAAGTTGTAAACTCACTGTAACCTTCTTTCTTTGTATTCCTTTGGGATGTTTCTTGGGACAGAGCCACTTTACGACTTAGGGGATAAAGAACAGAGCCATGAAGAAAGGTTAAAGAATTTGGGATGCTGTGCCTATTGAAAAGAAAAACATGGGTAGGATGGTGGCAAGTCTCCCTGTTGTAAATTAGCAGATTGAACAGTAGAACAGTCTCGAAAAGGCAATAGGAGGTACTGGGTTCAAGAAAAGAGAAGAGATTCATAATTAACATTTATTATAGTTGCCATTTACCAAGCCCTCACTAAATACCATCCACTGTACTAGATGTTTTCTGTATCTTCTTTCTAACTCCCACAACCCCCCTCTAAGAGGGGTATTATTATCCCCATTTTACAGGTAAAGAAACTCAGGCTGAGGAGGATCAAATAACTTGCCCCATGCTACAGAATTAGTCCTTAAGAACAGAATTACATGCTGACCTTTTAATAACTCTCTCTGTTGACCAGAAAGAAATAAAAGTGAATGGCCTATAGCTGGAAGTCAGGGTTCTATTTCTTCACTGTAATGGACAGTAATTTGTTAGCTGAAGTGAGTTCCTATGCTTAAGTAAAAGTGTGTGAAGTAAACAGGGACTGAACTCCAGCAAAATGAATGTCAATATAAGTAGAGCTCAACTGGGAGCAGGTTATTGATAGATTCTAATGACTCCTTCAAGGACCAGAATTTTCAGTTCAAATACAGATCATTTCAGTTGCCAATTCAGTGTAAACTGATCCCTGATTAACAAATACGTTAAATGGCCTCCCTGGACAGAGCTGGCTTTTGTGGATTAGCTATCTTTCCTTTGAACGTAGCATATTCCAAAGGCATACTTCATGGTTTATATGGTCATAGTTATTCAATTACTTGTTTAGTCTGCACAGGTGAACTATAAGCTCCATGAAGAAAAGCACCAGGTCTGTTCTGTTCACGTAATACAGTATCTTGCACTTCATAGGTATTCAGTCAGTGTTTATTGACTGATTGATCCAGTTCTTGTGCAAGACTTTGGCATCTGAGGTTCTTCAGGCCAGTAACAAATTCTTCCATACATCTGCCTAAAGTAGCGAAGGAAGCCCTTCCAAAGCCCTATTGGTATGCTTCTAGGTCAGGCTATTAGATTTCCCAGACCCGGCCTCTCTTGCGTGAGCCCCAAAGACTTGATTCTATTTGGGTTCTGGTTTTGGCAGTGGGGCTTGTCCTCATGCTGAGATTTTAACTATAAATGGATCAGGCTATTTCCAGGAGAACTCAGTGGGTCCACAATTGAGGGGCAGTGGGAGTTCAGTTACTGCTTTCCTTGCTGGAACCTCCCCATCTCTGTCCAGAGATGTCTCCAGTATAGGTTGGCCAGTCAGGAAATTCCAAACCCTTTTCCTGAAACTCTAAATAGCTTGAGGAATCTCTCCAGCTGGAGTTGGAAAAGCTCCCAGCAAAGAGAGCTGGGTCTTACGTAACTTTACAGACTGCCCATTTTTAGGAAAAAACAAGCTGTTCTCAGCTAGTGTTGGACTCTTAGAGACACATCCTGCATTCTTTCCTAGATGCTCAGCAGCCCCACTGGAGGCAGATCATAGGACAGAGTTGAAGACCGGTGAGGTTAAGTGGGGAGAGATGAAGAAAGGGGGGGAGGGTGTGATCTGTCATTCTGGCTGGAACATGCTGTTCTGGTTTTCTTGCTTCAGCTCCCACTAGCAGTAGAGGGAGTGCAGAGCTGGGTGTGAGGGGACCTGCCGGAGAGGAATTATACCTGGGCATACTCACCCTGCACATTCCAGAAGCCAGCCACTGTACTCACTTGATCCTCTCAGCACCCCCCATCCCAACAGGAACTAGAACTAGTCTGTAAATATGTCTACCGCTGTAGAACCAAATTCTGCTCTAGGAAAAAAAGAAATTTCCAGTTTAGTTTGGTGAAGATTCAGGTCCTCCTTAGTTCAATTCAGTGAACATTTTAAGCCACATGCCAGGCTCTCTACTAAGTTAAGTGACTACTGAGATGAGCAAGACGGTCTCTATCCTTAACATGCAACCAGGGAGGAAAGAGGAAATGTATATACTAATTATATACACTTTTTTGCTTTATAGTTCTTGAACTTCATGTAGTTCTTGTATTCTTAACTCTATTATAAAGGTAACTGCCAAGTTTATGTCTACCTGTGAACTAATGTCCTAGGTAATTCAAGATAAAAATACAAGAAAATTTCCCCTCTTCACATGTGACCAGTTATTTTGCCAAATTATTCATCAAAGGGGCAGGCACAAGTCTTAAGAATAGTCTCACCCTAATTAGTTGTTTTTATTTCCATAATTTTCTCAAGCTAATGTTAGGCATTTTAGAACTTTGAATATAACTTAGATCTTTCAAAATAACAAATAGCTTTCTCAGTGAATTATAATTTGCCCTAGAACATGCCTGCAGTTTTTGCTTCTTCCCTGAAATAGGCGTTAGGCACTTCGTAAGTACCTGTTGATAGAGGTGTCGATCCTCTTTTGGGCTGTAAATGGGTGGTCCCTCATGTCTTCTATGATGATATGGTCCACAAGGCCCACACTTTCCAGCCTTTTAGCCTAAGGATCCTAATTGGCCTAAAAAGAATCATCAGCCCATTTACTGCTTGAAAACTCAAAATACAAGTAAAGAAAAAGAACTAAATGTGTGTTTGTTTTTTTAATAAAATGGGATCACACCATGAATCGTACCTTATAAATTATTTTATTAAAAAACTATGTCATGATATAATTAATAAAAAGCTCTATTATGGAACATAACGGAAGGGAAGGAAAAATAAAATAAGACGAAATCAGAGAGGGAGACAAGCCATAAGAAACTCTTAACTATAGGAAACAAACTGAGGATTGCAGGAGGGGACGTGGGTGGGGTGATGGGGTAACCAGGTGATGGGCATTAAGGAGGGCACGTGATGTGATGAGCACTGAGTGTTATATATAAGACTGATGAATCACTGAACTCTACCTCTGAAACTAATAATACACTCTGTGTTAATTGACTTTAAATTTTAAATCCTGAGAAAAAACTATATCATGGACATAGTTTCATCTCAACAACTATTCTAAACCAATATTTTTTAATGTTTTATAGACTGTTTCATTATGGGCTACCTCATAATTTAATTGATATACTAATGAAAGAGCATTTAGAATATTTTTTTAAAATTTTTGCTTCTATAAATGGTGCTTCAACAAACATCCTTAGGTATATATCTTCTTATACTTTTATCATGTTATTTCTTTTAAATTTATTTCCTAGAAGTAGACTAAAAAGAATACTTAATTTCAAATTCTGATACATGTTGCTTAGCTGCCCTCTTGAAAATTTCATTCATTTCATTCAAAAAGATTTATGTATACCAGATTCTGTCCTAGTTTCTGGGGATATAATAATAATGTCAGACAAGGTTCCTGTCCCATGGAGCTTGCCTGTCTGGTGTTACAAACTAAATAAACAATTATAAAACACAGTACAGAGAAGTTCAGGGAGCTTCAGGAGCATATAACCAGGGCATGTAATGTGGTCTAGGAAGAGCCGTTGAACTTGTGATATTTCAGCTGAAAACGTGAAGGATGATTAAGAGTTGGCCAGACATGGGGCGCCTGGGTGGCACAGCGGTTAGAGCGTCTGCCTTCGGCTCAGGGCGTGATCCCGGCGTTATGGGATCGAGCCCCACATCAGGCTCTTCTGCTGTGAGCCAGCTTCTTTCTCTCCCACTCCCCCTGCTTGTGTTCCCTCTCTTGCTGGCTGTCTCTATCTCTGTCAAATAAATAAATAAAATCTTAAAAAAAAAAAAAAAGAGTTGGCCAGACAAATGGAGGGGCCATATTCCAATCAGCAAAGAGGTAAAGGTATAAATACAGAGCAGGGTAGAAATGGCAAAAGATGACACCAGAGAGGTAAGTTATAAAGGGCAGAGTATAGACTTTGGATTTTATGGAAAATCTTTGAAGGTTTTTAAGGAAAAGGGTGATATAAAAAGTCCTCATTTTCAAAGGATGGTGCTGGGAAGGAAAATGAGGTTAGAGGTTGATGTAGGAGTTCAGATAAGTGATAATTATGGGTTGGTCTTGTGTAGTAGCATTGGGGGTGGAGATGGGCGGATAGAATTAAGACTTGGTGGTTATTGGGATGTGAGGGATGTATAAAGTGGAAATAGATAGGAGTAATAGAAACCCAAAACTAAGTACTTAAATAATATCCAAGTTTATTTTTCGACAACAACAATAAAATGCAGAGGTAGACAGTCCTGGGCTGGTGTGGCAGCTAAATAGTCTAAATGAGAGACTTAGGCTCCTTCTGGTTTTTTGCTCTGATATACCTGGGCCATCTTTGTGGGGTTCAAGATGGCTACTGTAGTTCTAGCCATCACCTCGCATCAGGATGCAGGAAGGGAGGAAGAAGGAGGCACTCTGTTCATCATAAAGAGATTACCCAGAATTCTCACAGCACTTTTACCGTAACTTAGTTAAATGGTCACTCCTACCTCCAAGGAACATAGAATTTTAGTTGGAAAACATTATCAGCTGAATTATCAGGCTTCTGTTAATTTGAAAGAGAAAGAGGGAATAGATGTTTGATTGGCAACTGACAGTCTGGGGCCTGGGAAGGTGGGAACTATTCAGTTCAGCCAAATTAATTACAAGGTAACATTGATTATTACACAAAGATGTACATATACCACTATTGAAAAGAGATTTATTTGGTAACTAGGCAAAGATTTAACACAGTAAAATCCTGTAATAAACAAGTGTTAGCTCAGATAAGGCCCCAGTTTAAATGTGAATATAGCTGTATTGATTTGACCTGAATCACTATCACGCAAAATTGTCATGCTTGTGATTTTAAACACCTTGTCATTCATTAATATTCAGACTATAGAAAAGAACTGGCTAGGACCCCTGGCTGCCTCATGCGGAAAAGCATGAGACTCTTGGTCTCGGGATTGAAGATTTAAGCCCTGCATTGGGTATAGAGATTACTTAAATAAGTAATTATTTTAAGAAAAAGAACAGACCAACAGATTGCTGCTCTTTAGAACAAAATAGGACCCAAATGGAGACATTTGCTTATTCTTCTTCTCCACCAAGGATATTAGTAGTGTATTACGGTGGAAAAAGCAAGGGCTTTGGAGTGAGTCTGACAAGAATTCCAAGCCCAGCTCCCCTTCTTTTTAGCTCTGTGATCTTGGATTAAGTTATCTCTGCAAGAACCTTGGTTTCCTCAACTGCAGAATAGGGATAATATAGCCACTTTGTTGGGGCGCCTGTGTGGCTCAGTCAGTTAAGCATCTGCCTTTGGCTCAGGTCATGATCTAAGGGTCCTGGGATCAAGCACCACATCGAGCTCCCAGCTCAAAGGGAGCCTCTTTCTCCCTCTCCTCCCTGCTCGTGTTCTCTCTCTTGCTCGCTATCTCTGTCTCTCAAATAAGTAAAACAGATCTTTAGAAAAAAAATAAAAAATAATAGCTACTTTGCAGGCTCATTGTGAAGATTAGATATACGTGAAAGTATTAGTCTTTAGTTGTAAGTCATTTACTTCTTTCTTTTTTTTTTTAAGATTTTATTTATTTATTTGACAGAGATAGAGACAGCCAGCGAGAGAGGGAACACAAGCAGGGGGAGTGGGAGAGGAAGAAGCAGGCTCATACCGGAGGAGCCTGATGTGGGGCTCGATCCCATAACGCCAGGATCACGCCCTGAGCCGAAGGCAGACGCTTAACCGCTGTGCCACCCAGGCGCCCCCATTTACTTCTTTCTAATCCGTGGTGTGTGGGGAGGTATAGCTCCAAAATTCCTGACCCCGCGCACACTATTCTTAGGTTGCTTATATAGCAGTTTGATCCAGTTTTATAAAGCCTCTGTTTGTGATAGAGCCTAGATTCAGTCGGCCTTAAGTCTTTGCTCAAAATGAGCTCATCCTTGCCCCTGCTCCATGCCTCTCATCCATATTTACCATGTCCAAATCCTTCAGACTGTTGATAGTTTCCTTGCTATCCACAACCATACCACATATAGAAGTGGAAGGGTTGGGGAGGAGAGAGGGACTTGGGACCTGAGCCAATTCAAGTGTGGGTTTGGAACCTGGGAGCAAGGGGGAAAAACCCAAACAAACAAAAAACAGGACTTGCAGAGGCATGGTATAGTATTATTAAGCAGAAATAGAAATATAAGACTGTTTATGGCTCAGTCTGCACTCCAGAATGATACTGCAATATGCTAAATTCCACAGATGTTTTTTAAGTGCTTTATATGAGGGGAATTCGCCTGTCTGTTAGCTTCAATACAAATAACCTTAGAATTCTTCCTTCACATTCCTCAGTGGCTCAGAGGGGAGCTGGTTCCAAAATACACACACGAGGCCCGCAGGAAGAGGAAAGAAGATCTCTAGGCAGGCCCAGCAGAGTCAGAATTCTGAGATCCAGACCCACGCCAGGGTGATTTTATAATGGCCCACAAACTGAAAATGGTTTTTACGTTTTTAAAGAGTTGTTAAAACACACACACATGCACACACACACACACACGCGCACACACACACACACACACACACACACACACACACACGCGTGGCCCATGAAGCCTAAATATTTCCTATTTGGCCCTTTATTTACAAAGAGCGTTTGCTACAAGGAGGGTGGGTCTCACCAGAGCCTGCAAGGCATTAGAACAGCTGTTTTGAATCCCCAGTGTAGACACTTGCAGAAAAAGAGGTGTCAGCATCAATGAAGAATAGATTTCTGTTTCTCCTCTCCATGAACTCTGGAGACCTGGCAAACTAACCGCATAGTGAGGGATTGCTGGGCTGGAAAGAGTGAAGTTTTGTGTTGGGTGTAGAACACAGTGTTGCCTTTGTTCTAACTGAGCAGTGGAATACATCCTTTCATTAATGTTGCTTTCTCAGGCCTTTAGGCTAAGTCCGGTTGGTAAGTCCTGCTGCTAAATGCTGTATCAATAGGACACAAGCCTCAGATCAGTGGCCTGGGCTCAGGCGTTGGAGAGAATTAGATTTGTAGGTAGAGCAAGTGGGTGAGTGGAGGTGTTTCTTTCTGAGTGCATGTTTTTACTTTCTCTGTTATACATTAGTGGAAGTTAATACCTTATGTCTAGGCAAGCAGATTTCCTAACTATTTCAACTGTTCCTCAAACCAGAAGGCCTGAGGAAAGGAACTGCACTTCGCAACATGGCCGCCATGTCCTAGAAGAAGGAAAACCTGAAAGGCCAGGGCTCCACACCTATATGATGCATGAATGACAATTATATTTCTAAAATACTTTGGTCCTTGAGGCACCTGGGTGGCTTAGTCAGTTAGGCGTGTGGCTTCAGCTCAGGTCATGATCCCAGGGTCCTGGGATCGAGCCCCGAGTCGAGCTCCCTGCTTAGCGGTGAGCCTGCTTCTCCCTCTCCCTCTGCTGCTCCCCCTGCTTGTGCTCTCTCACTCTCTCTGTCAAATAAGTAAATAAAATCTTTAAAAAAAAATACTTTGTCCAAAAAATTTACAGCATTTACATTTGTTGCTGCTTATTATTTTAATTTTTCAAATATTTTTGCTTGCTACAACACCAGAAGATGGATACAGTTAACTCCTTTACCTATGAGAGGACAGGTATCCTGCCCCCAGATGACCCAGCAAGTCAGAAAAAGCCAAGAATGAAAGCAGTGTTCCTGTCCATGGGCATCCTGCCACTATCCTAGGCATGGGTAGCTTCCAGATGGAACTGAGATCAAACCTCATATCTCTTGTGATCTAATCTGGTTGTTTCTGAGGCTGCATTGTTGTTCTGATGACCAGGTAGATAAGCCTTGAATAACAGGGGGAAAAATGTATTGAATGAGTGGCTCAGCAGCCTACCTTCTTGCCAGCACCCTGACTCCTGAAGATAATGATATATTGTGTCACTGATGATGAGTATGAGTCAGCCACAGGCAAGAAGATGATGGAGTCGCTGTTACTGTGCACTTGGCTGCTTGGCTGCTTTCTTTGCACTTCAGCATTGCTACCTGATGTGTGGTACATTTTTATCATTCCACAGCAGTCGGCTGTGCACATGGCCTCTTAGTAGGTTATTTACATCAGCTGTCCAGCTGTCAACCTTCTTGCATCCCTGTCTGCGTAATAGGACAAGATGAAATCTGTTTTAGAAGCTGCCTTTCAGGGAGACGAGTGGGACAGCCAGAGTTCCAGAGACTGTAGTCAAAGTGCAAGGTCCCTGGGACCCCAATCTATAGGCCTTGAGGGATAAAGAAACCTTCAGGAAAGATGTTCCGGGTACTGCTCCAGGCCAGAAGGATGAGGGCTGGACTCTTGGTGTTTCTGTCCTGTTGTGTCGTGTCTAGGAAGAGTTCTGGCCAAATAAATTTTCAAGGAATTTGATCTACCTGCTAAAACTCTGTGCAAATCCGTTAAGGAATAACCTAACCATTGTTTGTTTCAGGTATCTTTTTCTTATAATGTCAGGACTAATCCGGGACTTGTGACGGATAAGGCTGAGCTTCTGGTTAGTTGAGTCACAGTCTTTTCTTGATTTTATTCAGATCGTTTCAGTGCAGCTAGTTTGTATCGTGTGTATATGTGTACACCCTTCCAAAACAGTGTCTTAAGTCTCTTGTGTGGGGCCTGCCTGGCTCCGGAGAATGCTACAAAGAACAGTTCTCAGCTGAAGTCCTCCTGGTCCCAGAGATTTAGGACCAGACAGCTGGACATGGGACAGCTCTGTTTGTTTCCTTTTCCCTTCCCTGTCTCTGTGAATTTTGAACTGTTTTCAACAAGGCTCGCTTCCCTCAGAATCCAGCTTAGCATCCCGGAGAAGCCTGAGGCCACTCTTACAGCAGGAAGCTGTCCTAGATTTGGGCAGTAACCAGTAGAACTTGATACTGACGCCGGAGTGTAAAAATAAACACCTCCTACAGTGCGGTCTTAATCCATTGGCATCAGAGTTGCTATTATTAACCCATAGGCCTCATAGCAGCTGTGATGGGCAGACAACAGCCTGGACGGACCTATCCTGCCAGCTTGGGCTCAGACTGTTTCTTTCCTCATCTACTGGGATCTGCTCTGGGGCCCCCGGAGAAGCACCGTCAGTCTGGGAGCATGCCCCACAACAGGTAATCCTAGAGATGGATTAGTATCGTTGGTTTAGGAGAGTCTTAGGCTCCCAGGGCCAGCCTGCCAGTCCAGAGTATAATCGGCACAGGCTGATTGATTCAGTGCTAGTGCAGGGGAGGGAAACACGAAACATGACTCTTTCCATTTCTTTTGGATCTTTTTAAGAGGTTTTGCCTACCAGTTCCCTGGACCTGGAGCCTTTAGGTTTTCTGGGAAATTGGGAAAGAATTCCAATGATCACCTGCCAAAAATATAATAATGGTAGTGACCATGACTGAGCACTTAATCTTGTGTGAGGTAGTCTACGTGCAATATCTTATTTAATTCTACCTCAAGCCTTTGAACAAAGATGTGACAGTTTTACAAATGAGGAAGCTGATGTTTGGTGAAGTTGAGTAACTTCCGGAAGTCCATAGCTAGCAAGTAATGTGTCACACTTGAACCCAGACCTGTCAACACCAAAATCCATGCTCTGAATCATTACAGAACCTAAGTTCCTGAATACTCAGGACTCAGGCCAGACCCTAGCCACCTGCTTTTAAATTTTAAGTATACATCAGTTACTCTCCTTTTGGTCTTAAAACTAAAGCAAATAGAGTATCTGATCCACAGAAGTGGTCTTTGCGGCCACCTGCTAGTGAGGCAGTCCCAGTGCTCGCACCAAGCATGGTGACCTAGACTCAGAGACTATTTTCTAAAGTCTGTCAGAAGACAAGTCACCTCTGGGAAAAGGCTTTGACTCTGGCAGAGAATTCTCAGGGACTAGGACCCCTCTGCTAAGAAGGCCAGACTAGAACCTGGTTCCCTGAGGGAGCAAGGCTTTGATGGCTTCTAGCAGTCATAGTGAGGGAGGAGTGTGCTTGGATGGTAATATTTCCTTGAAGGGCAGCTAGACTTCTTTTTCTTCTTTCTCTTATCTCCGCACCCTGTCTCCACAACTGGCTTGTGTAATTCAATCTAGATTCTTCTCATAGTCCACCGTGCACTTGTGGCCTTTTATTTACAGCTTTTGAAAGACTGATAGAACAGCAGCTTACCAGCCTGCGTGCCTCAGTCCGCTGCCTTGGGGGAGGGGAAGCAGACAACACTCTGACCTTTCTTCCCAGAGCCTAGGAGCCAAACGGAACAGCCAAAGAAAAAACAAGGGGTTGACCACATTAGGCCTTTTTGTCCCAGCTAACTTGCTCCTGCAAATACACACTTGAGAGCTGTCCTCCTACCCGAGCACCCTGAGCTGGGCCTTTGACTATCCATCTCTGACACGCTGTGCCTGGTTTTGGTGGTTTGCTCTTCCCTTGTGGCTCACCTACACCTAGCATTGGAAGGCTTAATCTCTCCATCCTCATCCTCATCCCCTCAGTTGAAGAACGCCGTCTGTCAAGGTAGGAACTAAATCTTTCCTAATTCTCCGTAGTCTTCTTCTCTCTCCCTAACCTTCATCTTTAAAAGGGAAAGATAGGATTTGCAGCAAATTCTCTACCTCTAAAGACTTCTAACTGTAGCAGTGAGAAACCAGGCACCTGGAGGTATAGGTGTGTGTGTGTCTGTGTATTTTCATTGAAAGGCAAGAGGGTGAGCAGAAGGACATTAATTAGTACCCTGCATAGGAGGACCCTTTCCTTGGGCCTGAGGTTTTAATTTGGCTTAATTTGTAATTAGATCTGAAAGGTACTTTAAGAGGTCATGTGATTCAGGCTTCTGCCTCTAGACAGGTGCTATGAGTTGAACTAAGGAAAGAATCAAATAGTTGACCTACTGGAGAAAGTTAGACACTTGCTGGCTGGATGAGTAGAAGAGAATAATTTTTTTTTTCTAGGTATAACCTCTTGAGCAAAGAGACCCTGGGACAAAGCTAGGTTTATTATTACCAGATTTTGGTGAAATAAAGGAAAGCAACCCTTTGGGGGTCAGTGGCTTCTAGTTTATTCTTTTCCTGCCTATAATTTTCCAGTGCTGCAGTCTCCATTCATTGAACTCGGGCCTTGGGAGCTTCAGACATAGCTGAACCTGAGACGTAAAAGGCTTGGGGCCTACTAGAGGTTCCACCCCTAGATGTTCTGCCAGTGATTTTGATTATATTAAAGATGCCTGCATATTTCCAGTCCATAAGGGAAGAGATAGACTTGGGGAAATGAAGATATACGCATACCAGGTGGTCCTAGGAAAGAGCCCATTCTACTTCAGAGCCAGGCCTTTTCTATAGTGTTTGTATTCAACTTTAGGGAGTGGACTTGAAGCTGAACCTTTCTGTAACATAATTTGAGAAGCTGAAAGCAAAACTAGCCCTGTGCTTGGAAAGAGGATTCTATATTAGGGAGTCCTGATAAGGAAGCAGCTGGGTGTGTCTGGGACAACCCTGCAGGCCTCTTCCAGCACACTCCCAGCCTGCTGCCTGGCCTCATTTGGAGTCCAAAATAACATAGTATCAGTTCAGAACAGTGGCCTCCTCAGCTAGGAGCAGCTACATGTAACCAGGAAGAAAGATAGATGAGCTCTGAGCATTGGCTGCTATTTCATTTGTGGAATCAGACTGGTGATGCCATCGCCAGGTGCTCTCAGGCCTACAACAGCCTGTTTATTCTTTCCTTGTAACCCAGTGCAGACACCCACAGGAATCACTATCACCACCAATTCCTAAATCTCTGAATTCTTTTAGCGTCTCTCACACATTTCAAAGAGAAGTACTTAAATCTTGCAGGAAATTCAGAATCTGCATCAAATCTCATGGCCTATAAAGACCTAGAACCTTAGCAGGCATGGAGGCTAGTTATACAAAACTGATTTTCCTGAATTAACGTAGAAGTTCATTTCTGTACTCAGAAGTAAGTCTGCTATTAATGCAGCTAATCGACATTATTTTCCAGGCCTATTTGATTTGGGAGCCATGAAGAAAGTGAGGAGATGATTTCTATCAGTTAATCATTTGTTTCACATTCCATTTCCCCGACTCAGCAAAGCATGTTGGTCAGTCTTGTATTTGCCTTTGCCTAGAGGTTTTTAGAAGTTCTCCCTCTAAGCTCTAGGGTCCCCTGGAAGGGCCTTTGGGGACCCCCACAGTGGAGAGAGAGATTTGGAGTGTATAGGGCTTTAGGCCTCCCCTGCTTCAACCAGAGTAGCTCTGTTTTATGTATGATGGCTGAAGAAGTTTGAAACCACTGCGCCAACTCTTGTCGCACATCCTGAAATGTCTTTCTTGCTGCCTTAGCCCTCTGCAGAGCCATGTTGGCGATGATTTTAACAAAATTATGAGCCCCTCAAGTTGGGCTCTTAACCCCTGAACATCCAGCACAGTGCTTTATACACAGTAGGATGCTTGTGGTTTGCTTGCTTGCTTGACTAATTCCTGAGATGAGATTAATTAATGGTCTCGGGATGCTTCTAGATCAGGGAGAAGTATACAGTAGTCATCCACAGTTTTACTGTCCGCAGTTTCAGTTAACCCATGCACGTTCAACCATGGTCCTTCTGGAAGCACGTGATCCTCCTCCTGACAGTTATCAAAGGGTCAGTAGCCCAATGCTCCATCACAGGGCCTATGTCTTTCATCTCCCTCCATCTTATCACAGAGGCATTTTACCATCTTACATCAATACAAGAAGGGTAAGTGCAGTGCAGTAAGATATGAGAGAGACCATATTCACATAACTTTTATTATAGTATATTATTAAAATTTTATTATCAGTTATTGTTAATCTCTTACTATGCCTGATTTATAAATTAAACTACCATAGGTATGTATGTACAGAAAAAAAGCATGGTATATATAGGGTTCGGTGCTCTCTGTGGTTTCAGGCATTCACTAGGGGTCTTAGAACATATCCCCTGCAGGTAAAGGGGGACTACTGTATAGTATGTCATTAGTTTATTTGATTTGTTATGATTTCACCACTTCTGACCTTTCCTACTGGAATCAGTCATGCAGTTTGTGGTGAAAACATGGCCAAAGGTGTTACCTAACATAGGGTTGTTGTTGGTGTAGAGGATATCTGACTAGGTCACAAGCAAAAGTACTTCCTGTTGATTTCCAAAGACGAGTGTCCTGAGGTAGGCAGAGTAATTATTGGGAAAGACTGGGGGCAGAGGTCTACTATGATCACATAGTCCTACCTATTTTTAAATACTGCTTGCTTTCACTAAAAATTACCTGCCTAGATAGTTTGCAAAACTATTCAGTGTCTTGACTGTGGAAAATGCAGATCTTTTTCTTCACAGACCTACACTTATAACAACATCCAAGCTGTTTATCTGCAGCCTCTGGTATATATATATATGAATATCTTATTGGTTTGTGTTTTTGTTTTGGGTTTGTTTGGTTGGTTGGTTGGTTTTTTTTTTTTTTTTTTTGCTTTATTTTGTTTTTAATTAACATGTTTTATGAGTTACATATACATTTAATTTTTTTGAAAAAAACAAATAATAGAAAAAGGACATTAGTGGGAAGACTGGCAAAATCCAAATAGTTTGCAAGTTTAGTTAACAGTAATGTGTTCAATGTTAATTTCTTTGTTTTAATAAATGTATGAGGATTATGTAAAATAGTAACAGGAAACTGGTTGAAGGACATACAGGAACTCTGAACAATTTTGATAGTTCAAAAATTATTTCAAAGTAAATAGTTAATTTTGGGGGCACCTGGGTGGCTTAGTCAGTTAAGCGTCCACCTCTTGATTTCGGCTCAGGTCTTGAACTCAGGGTTGTGAGTTCAAGCCCCGCATTGGGCTCCATGCCAGGCCTGGAGCCTACTTAAAAAACTAAAAATAAACAAATAGTTAATTTTCTAAAATTAAAAATTATTCCAAAATAAATAATTCTAAAAAGTTTATACACTACAATAGTCTTCACAATGAAAAAAAGCCAAATAATGCCAGGTATGAGACAATCTGAGCATCAAAATCAATACCAACAATAGGTTCCGACCCATTCAATTAAAAAAAAAAAGAAGCCCAAGATTCTATACTGATACCAAAAGAAGGGAGAGAGGGAGTGAAGAAGGAAAGAAGGAAAGAAAATATATTTTTCTTGTATTAGATGCCAGCTAATAAATATAGAAAGAATAATAGCTGATTCAGACAAAAATCATCAATGGATGTTAGCCTTTTTTTTTAATTTTTTATTTTTTTTAAGATTTTACTTATTGAGAGAGAGAAAGAGAGAGAAGAAGTGGGAGCGGAGAGGGCGGGGAGACAGAGGGAGAGGGAGAAGCAGGCTCCCTACTTAGCCAGACATGGGGTTCCATCCCAGGACCCTGAGATCATGACCTGAGCTGAAGGCAGACACTTAACTGAGCCACCCAGGTACCCCAGATGTTATCCTTTTTAAAGAGCAATAGCAATGCTTTACATTTCTATAAAATGTTTAGAGTTTATAGAGCACTTTCACATACTGTTTTGAGTAGGCCACTGTTCACATCTGTAGCTGGGGGTATAATGTATCTCCCTTTAGCCTTCACATTCTTTTTTTTCACCTCCCGACCCCTATAAAACAGCTTGGTCCAAGAATAGGAATGCTTAGTAGCCAGTGGTTATATTCATTTACGTTTTATTTTTACCACCCCTAGATCTCTCTAATAATCTCTTGCTATTTGATTATCTTTGAGATTTTATCCTTTATTGAAAACATTTCACACATACACACATAGTGTATTCTGTATCTGACATTTTTCATACCTGAAGTGCTTGCAGTTTAAATCTGTTATTTGTTGTTTTCTCTGTTACTCATTCATGGTGTCTTGCTTCTATGTGTATTTGTGATCTTTGATAGAAATTAATTTTTGTTTGCTCTTTAATTTTGAGAATCCTATCTACTTAAGCTGGGGTAGTTTCCTCCAGTGAAAATTTGTATCTGCTTCTCCCCAAAAGTCGGGAGAGGGAACCACCAGCTCTGGATCACTTGAACATACTTCAAGGTCTCAGCTTAATGTGGGAGTCTCAGGTTTAACCCCTCACCTTTTAGTGGTCCAACGCTTGTCATTCTGACCACAATTAGAATGTTTTGGGAATTGGCCCACAAGGAATCCTGGCCCTCCTCCTTGCTTACTCCACAGCTCATGATGTTTCCCCCTTTTGAGGATGGGGGAGTAGCTTTGGAGATTTCTCCTGTTTATTGTGAGCCCTGAAATGCTTTAAAAGGTATGTTCTACAGGATCTAGTTTTTTTGCAGTAGAAAGGACTCCCTTAATATCTAGTTCACTACATTCAGGAAAAAGAAGTCTCTGTGTATTTTGATATCCTAGTTTTTTAAATTAGCGTTTAAGCCTTTTGCTATACCCACCCTCATAAATATCCAATCCTATTGGATATTTAGGATATTTTTAATTTTTTGCTGTTGCAAGTAATACTGCAGTGAACATCACTGTAGAAATGTAAAGTAAATCGGGAGTTGAGGATATTGACAAAAAGTATAACTATATTCTGGGCAAGGGTTACAACTGTATATTCTGGGCAAGGGTTACAAACTCAAATGCTTTATAGGATCCTGGAAAATAATACAAATGAATAAAGTGAACCAGTGACACTGCAAAAGACCTTAAGGAGTGGTGGGAACATGTTAACCTGAAGGGCACATGCCTATCTGATGAAGGCAGCCACTTCTCAGCTCCAGCCGGTTGTTACCACCTAGAAATGAGAGCCTGGTATGGTCAGTTCTGATTCTTCAAGCAAGACAAACTGGAAATCCAGATTATTATTTTTTTAGAAATCTCCAAAATGTTTATGGTGGCATTTTTACAGTGTGAGCCACATAAAACCTGTTGACACACAAGATGTGACTATCTGGCTGTCACTTTGCAATGTCTGTTCTAGGATCATGACTGGGAATAAACAGTAGGAAAGTGCTGACTGAAGACACAGCTGCTAAGTCATCTTTCCATCCTCAGTATGAAAATGGAGAGAAATGAGGGGTTAAGAGTTTAAGACCTTGGCATTGAGGATTTTTTCCCCCCAAGGCTCAGCCTTTTGATTTTCAGTCTTCCTTCCTTCCTCCCTTCCTCCCTCCCTTCCTTCCTTCCTTCCTTCCTTCCTTCCTTCCTTCCTTCCTTCCTTTCTTCCTCTCCTCCTTCTCATCAGATGTGCTGTTCTCAGGTGAAGCTAAGAGCTTGGGTCCAGCTAGCCTGCTGGGCTTGCCATCCAGTAGCTTTATCAAATAAACATGAGTGGTGCCCTACTAAGGTATAAGGAAGGCCTTGTGCTAACAATTATTTATCAACATATAAGACATGGCCCCACACTGCAAAAGTGTGCTGTCATCAAGAGATAAATAACAAATTGGCCAGCATTTGGTACCAAATGAGTGTGCAGACAATTAGTATTGAAGAAGTTCAGAAGAAAATTTCCATGATTAAGAAAAGCTTCCAGACATGGTAGAATTTGAGCTAGGTCCTTAAAAAAAAAAAAAAAAAAAAAAAGTCAGGGGAAATAGGACGAGAGCATTCCAGATATTTTCCCAGTGGAGTGAGCCAAAACTCAGAATTCTGAATAAATTTGGCACATGATAGAACATGGTTGGATTAAGTAGGAAGGAACTTTGAATGTCACATTAGTGAATTTGGATTATCCTATATGCAGTAGGGAGCCATTGAAGACTTTTTAGTAATAAGGTGACATATTGAAGCCAGTGCTTTGAGGAGATTAGTCTTGTGTCATCCTACAGGATAGCTGGGAGAAAAGAGCCAGACTGAAAGCTGTAAAACTAGTAGAAAGACTATATAATAATTCAGAGAAGAGGTTAGTGTAGATCTGAATTAGAATAGGAGTAGGGGTGGGAACTTGAGAGGCAATTTAATGAGTGGTTAAGAACACTGAATTTGGAATCAGACAGATCTGTATCTGCATCCCAGATCAGGTATTTACTGACTGTGTTACCTTAGGAAGATGATTTAACATCCCTGAACCTCATTTCTCATCCATAAAATAGAGATAATAATACTTAGTGTAGAGGTGGTTATATAGATTAAATGAGATGATGTAAGTAAGTGCTTAACATAATAATTGGAATATGGTAAAAGTATAATAAATTATTAGATCCTCATGCCTAAAACACTGGATCAGCATGACGTGGTGATTGTCTGAATGTAAAGTGAGTCCAGATGACTCTTGGCGTTTTCAAGCTTGTGTTACTGATAGTCCAAATTGAAAGCAGATTTAAAATAGAACAATCAGTTTGACTTTAGATATGTTGAATTTGAGGTAATGGGAAGAAGTGTATACTAGACTATTAGAGATTTGATTCTGGAAGTTCTAGAAGAATGTGAGATTTAGAAATCAGCAGCATAATGGGAAGGGCCAAAAACTTCTCAAGTTGGAAAGACTTCATCTCTGAGCCTTGCTGTAAATCTACATTTTTTTTCATTGTTATTTTTAAAATCTTAAAACGTGAGTATATTTGACTATAAATCTACATTTAAATGTGTGACACGTATTGTTCTTTTTATTTTTTTAATTTAAATTCAATTAATTAAAATATAATGTATTATTGGTTTCAGAGGTAGAGGTCATTGATTCATCAGTCTTACATAATACCCAGTGTTCATTACATCATGTGCCCTCCTTAATGTCCATCATCCAGTTACCCTATCCCCCTACCCCCTCTCTTCCAGCAACCCTCAGTTTGTTTCCTATGATTAAGAGTCTCTTACAGTTTGTCTCCCTCTCTGATTTCATCTTGTTTTATTTTTTCCTCTCTTCCCCTATGATCCTCTTGTGTTTTTTTTTTCTTAAAATCCACATATGAGTGAGATCTTCTAATAGTTGTCTTTCTCTGATTGACTTATTTTGTTTAGCATTATACCCTCTGGTTCCATCCAGATCATTGCAAATGGCAAGATTTCTTTCTTTCCTTCTTTTTTTTTTTTTTTGATGGCTGGGTTGTAGTCCATTGTGTAGATATGTATAGACCACATCTTCTTTATCTGTTCATCTGTCGATAGACATCTGGGCTCTTTCCATGTTTTGGCTATTATGGACAGTGCTGCTATAAACATTGGAGTGCAGGCACCCCTTTGGATCACTGCATTTGTATCTTTGGGGTAAATACCCAGTAGTACAATTGCTGGATCATGGGGTAGCTCTATTTTCAACTTTTTGAGGAACCTCCATACTTTTTCCCAGAGTGGCTACACCAGCTTGCATTCCCACCAATAGTGTAAGAAGGTGGTTCCCCTTCCTCTGCATCCTTGCCAACATCTGTCATTTCCCGACTCGTTAATTTTAGCCATTCTGACTGCTGTGAGGTGGTATCTCATTGTGGTTTCGATTTGTGTTTCCCTTATGCCAAATGATGTTGAGCATTTTTTCATGTGTCTGTTGGCCATTTGTATGTCTTCTTTGGAGAAATGTCTGGTCATGTCTTCTGCCCATTTCTTGATTGGATTATTTGTTCTTTGGATGTTGAGTTTGATAAGTTCTTTATAGATCTTGGATACTAGCCCTTTATCTGATATGTTATTTGCCAGTATCTTCTCCCATTCTGTCGCATGTTTTTTGGTTTTGTCGACTGTTTCCTTTGCTGTGCAAAAGCTTTTTATCTTGATGAAATCCCAGTAGTTCATTTTTGCCTTTGTTTCCTTTGCCTTTGGAGACATGTCTAGCAAGAAGTTGGCACAGTCGAGGTCACAGAGGTTGCTGCCTGTGTTCTCCTCTAAGATTTTGATGGATTCCTATCTCACATTTAGGTCTTTCATCCAGTTTGAGTCTGTTTTTGTGTATGGTGTAAGGAAATTCATTCTTCTGCGTGTGGCTGTCCAATTTTCCCCACACCATTTGTTGAAGAGACTATCTTTTTAAGATTTTTTATTTATTTGACAGAGATAGAGACAGCCAGTGAGAGAGGGAACACAAGCAGGGGGAGTGGGAGAGGAAGAAGCAGGCTTCCAGCAGAGGAGCCTAATGTGGGGCTTGATCCCAGAACACCCAGATCACGCCCTGAGCCAAAGGCAGACGCTTAACTACTGAGCCACCCAGGCGCCCCGAGACTATCTTTTTTCCATTGGATGTTCTTTTTTGCTTTGTCGAAGATTAGTTGACCATAGAGTTGAGGGTCCATTTCTGAGTTCTCTATTCTGTTCCATTGATCTATGTGCATGTTTTTGTGCCAGTACCATACTGTCTTGATGATTACAGCTTTGTAATAGACCTTGAAATCTGGAATTGTGATGCCTCCAGCTTTGGTTTTCTTTTTTCAACATTTCCTTTGGCTATTCGGGTCTTTTCTGGTTCCAAACAAATTTTAGGATTGTTTGTTCCAGCTCTGTGAAAAATGCTGATGGTATTTTGATAGGCATCACACTAATGTGTAGATTGCTTTGGGTAGCATAGACATTTTAATGATATTTGTTCTTCCTGTTCATGAGTTTTTCCATTTCTTTGTGTCTTCCTCAATTTCTTTCATAAGTGTTCTATAGTTTTCAGAGTACAGATCCTTTACCTCTTTGGTTAGGTGTATTCCTAGGTTATCTTATGTTTTTTGGTGCAATTGTAAATGGGATCGATTCCTTGATTTCGCTTTCTTCTGTCTCATTGTTAGCGTATAGAAATGCAACCGACCTCTGTGCATTGATTTTATATCCTGTGACTTTGCCAAATTCCTGTATCAGTTCTAGCAATTTTTTGGTGGTGTCTTTTGGGTTTTCTACATAGAGAAATGTCATCTGTGAAGCGTGAAAATTTGACCTCTTCTTTGCTGATTCGGGTGCCTTTTATTTATTTTTCTTGTCTGATTTCTGAGGCTATGACTTCCAGTACTTGTTGAACAACAGTGGGGAGAGTGGACATCCCTGTCACGTTCCTGACCTTAGGGGGAAAGCTCTGAGTTTTTCCCCATTGAGGATGGTATTTGGTGTGGGTCTTTTGTATATGGCTTTTATGATATTGAGGTATGTTCCCGCTATTCCTGCACAGTGGAGAGTTTTTATCAAGAAAGGACGCTGTAATTTGTCAAGTGCCTTTTCTGCATCTATTGAGATTATATATATGGTTCTTGTCCTTTCTTTTATTTATGCATATATCACATTGATTGATTTGCAAGTGTTGAACCATCCTGGTAGCCCAGGAATAAATCCTGCTTGGTCATGGTGAATAATCCTTTTAATGTACTGTTGGATCCTGTTAGCTAGTATCTTGGTAAGAGTTTTTGCATCCATGTTTATCAGGGATATTGGTCTGTAATTCTCCTTTCTAGTGGGGTCTTTGTCTGGTTTTGAGATCAAGATAATGCTGGCCTCATAGAGTGAGTTTGGAAATTCCAGAAGAATAGGTATTAATTCTTCTCCAGATGTTTGGTAGAATTCCTCTGGGAAGCCATCTGGCCCTGGACTCTTGTTTGTTGGGAGATTTTTGATTACTGATTCAATTTCCTTGCTGGTTATGGGTCTGTTCAGGTTTTCTATTTCTTCCTGTTTCAGTTTTGGTAGTTTATATATCTCTAGGAATGCATCCATTTCTTCCAGATTGTCTAATTTGTTAGCATATAGTTGCTCATAATCTATTTTTATAATTGTTTGTATTTCTTCAGTGTTGGTTGTGATCTCTCCTCTTTCATTCATGATTTTTTATTTATTTGGATGCTTTCTCTTTTCTTTTTCATAAGTCTGGCCAAGGGTTTATCAATCTTATTTATTCTTTCAAAGAACCAGCTCTTAGGGGCGCCTGGGTGGCGCAGTCATTAAGCATCTGCCTCGGCTCAGGGCGTGATCCCAGCGTTCTGGAATTGAGCCCCACAACAGGCTTCTCCGCTAGGAGCCTGCTTCTTCCTCTCCCACTCCCCCTGCTTGTGTTCCCTCTCTCGCTGGCTGTCTCTCTCTGTCAAATAAATAAATAAAATCTTAAAAAAAAAAAAAAAAGAACCAGCTCTTAGTTTCATTGATCTATTCTGCTGTTCTTTTGGTTTCTGTTTCATTGATTTCTGCTCTAATCTTTATTATTTCTCTTCTCCTGCTGGTTTTAGGCTTTATTTGCTGCTCTTTCTCCAGCTTCTTTAGGTATAAGATTAGGTTGTGTACTGAGACCTTTCTTGTTTCTTGAGAAAGACTTATATTGCTATATGTATGTGATTTATTCTGGAGACTATTCCATGTGCACTCAAGAAGAATGTGTATTCTTACTCTGAATGTATCTGTTAAGTCCATCTGGTCCAGTGTGTCATTCAAAGCCCTTGTTTCCTTGTTGATCTTCTGCTTAGATTATCTGTCCATTGCAGTGAGGGGGGTATTAAAGTCCCCTACTATTATTGTATTATTATCGATGTGTTTTTTTATTAAACAATGAAGAAAGAATGATGTAAGAAGAGGTACTAGAAGATTGGTGTTACAGAAGCCAATCGGAGAAGGAGGGTATCAATAGGAGAAGATAGCTAAGTATCAAACTTTAAGTAACGTAAGTTCAAAATTAAACTAGTTCAGACAGTTCAAGTATTATATAAGAAGACAGACTTTAGGTGGTTAGGAGAAAGTAAAGTTAACATAGTCTATTCTTTTAAGAACTTCTTTTTTAAAAGATTTTTTAAATTTATTTGACAGAGAGAGAGAGAGCACAAGCAGGGGGAGCAGCAGGCAGAGGGAGAGGGAGAAGCAGGCTTGTCTGATGGGGGGCTTAATCCCAGCTCACCGGGCTGCTGCTTTTTCTATTTAACAGTTTTATCAAGATATAATGGGTGTACCATGTTTAATCAGTTAAAGTATACAATTCAGTTGTTTTTAGCATATTCACAAAGTTGAGCAACCATCACAACAGTCTAATTTTAGAACATTTTCATCATCCCACAAAGAAACCCCATACCTATTAACAGTCACTCTCTATTTTCCCTTTACCCCAGTCCCTGGCAACCACTAACCTACTCTTTGTCTCCATAGATTTACCTAATCTGGACATTTCATATAAATGCAGTCAAACCATATGTAACCTTTTGTATTTGGCTTCTTTCACTTAGCATAATGTTTTCAAGGTTCATCTGTGTTGTAATGTGTTTTGGTACTTCATTCCTTTTTGTTGTTGTTGTTGAATAATATTGCATTTTATGAACATACCACATTTTATTTGTCCATTAATCTATTGAAAGACACTTGGGTTGTTCCCACTTTTTGGCTATCATGAGTAATGCTGTGAACATTCATATACAAGCTTTTGTATGAACATATGTTTTCATTTCTTTTGGGTATATATCTAGGAGTAGAATTTCTGGGTCATATGGTAACTCTATATTTAACATTTTAGGGAATGTCCAGACTGTTTTCCAAAGTGATTACACCATTTTACAATCCTCCCAGCGATGTATGAGGGTTCTGATTTCTCTATATCATCAACACTTATTACTGTCTGTCTTTTAGATTTTAACCATTCTAGTAGGGTGAGTAGGGTAGGTCTCATTTTAGTTTTGGCTTGCACTTCCCTAATAACAAATGATGTTGGGATTCTTTATTGACCATTTTTATGTTTTCTATGGAGAAATATCTATTCAAATCCTTTGTCCATTTTTTAATTGAGTTATATGTCTTTTTATTGTTGAGTTGTAAGAGTTCTTTATATATTCTGGATAGAAATCCTTTATCAGGGGCGCCTGGGTGGCTCAGTTGTTAAGCATCTGCCTTCAGATCAGGGCGTGAGCCCAGGATCCTGGGATCGAGCCCCACATTGGGCTCCCAGCTCTTCTGGGAACCTGCTTCTTCCTCTCCCACTCCCCCTGCTTGTGTTCCCTCTCTCACTGGCTATCTCTTTCTCTGTCAAATAAATAAATAAAATCTTTTTAAAAAAATAAAAGAAAGAAAGAAATCCTTTATTAGAAATAATGATTTGCAAGTATTTTCTCTCGTCCTGTGGGTTGTCTTTTCACTATCTTGATTGTGTCCTTTGAAGCACAAAATCTCTAAATTCTTACAAAGTCCACTTTATCTGTGTTTTCTTTTGTCATTTGTACTTTTGGTATTGTGTCTAAGAATATATTGCCTGACTCAAGGTTATGAAGAGTTGGGTTTTTTTAACGATTTGTTTTAATAGACCTCCCCCACCCCCCGCATGAACAGCAGGGTTCTTCCTTCTAAGCCTTTTGAGTCAGATCTGTCTTACCACTCGCTCTAATTTACACTCAAGGCACATTTGTTTTTATACTACTCTTGTTCAACAAGACTTTGACTAACCACCTTGTATCTGCCAACCACTATGCTAGGTTTTGTGGGAAACAAAATAAAAATTATTTTGTCTTCCACACTGGGTATTGGGCAAAGATCAATTTAACTTGAACTTTGCAGTTAAAAGAGACATTAAGGTAGACATGAAAAAAAGAACATTAAACATATCAAAGGACAGATGATTTACTTAATCAAAATTGTTCATGGACTGATGCTATTTGTTGATGAAGTTTGCATCAGTAAACAATGAAACGAGAAAAATAATGATGATATGCTTTCTCTTATGCAATGATTATAGTTGATGTAAAGTTTTATTATTTTTTTTTAATGATGCTGTTTGGCAGTATAAGAAGTTGGCAATCCCTTATTGATCTACTAGTTTTTGTAGGATTCTTTTCTTGTCTGTAAAACCAACAACCTGCAGCCACAGGTTCAAAAGACCGATCATTTCTGGCTCAGGAGTGATCAGTGAAGACTTGATGGAGGAGTTGATCTGAGCCTTGTAGATTTTGGCTAATTCTGAGTAAAGCCAAGTGTAACAGGTAGGAGAATGTGAACAAGGGCAACAGGGTGGAAATGAGATTATGGAGCAGTTTTGAAGGACTACATGATGGGGTGTGGGAAGTAAGGTTGTGTAGAGAGAGAGTAGATAGATAGCCAAGATGGAGGACATTGAAAGCCAAAATGAGTTTGAACTTGATTCTCTGGGTAATGGAAAACCGTTAAAAGGGGCAAGAGGAGTGACATATTGAAGAAAGATGGTACTTTAAAGAGATGAATCTGGCAGTAGTGGAAGGTAAATTGCAGGTGAGAATATTAGGAGCCAGTTGAGGTTTATAATGTGACAATATTTGTATTTTGTTGCTGGCCAGAAAATAATTTGTTCTTTCATCAAAAGCACTATAGATCTTTGGCAGTGGTGGGTAGAAAGTAGGTGATGATGTGGTGAAGTAAGCCAAGCACTGAAAATTTGAAAACTGCCTCCTTCTACAGGCAACTAGAAACATTTTCTAAGTAGTGGCTCTCCAGTGTGATGCATGGCTTAGCCTCACAGAAATTTCAGGGAATAAGACCCTGGGCCTAGAAATCTTACAGTAAGAAGCTACAACTCCAAGCACTTGGTCATGGAGAATGACTTTGCCCTAACCTAGAGCTGCTTATCCAACCCACTTTGAGGTCTCTATCAGAGGAGAGGGAAGTACAGCTGTACCTCAGAGATATTGCAGGGTCTGTTCCAGATCACCACAATAAAATTAATAATGCAAAAAAGCAAGTCAGATGAATATTTTGGTTTCCCAGCGCATATAAAATTGTTTATATTATACTATAGTCTGTTAAGTGTGCAATAGCATTATGTCTTTCAAAATGTACATACCTTAATTAAAAAATACTTTATTGCTAAAAATGGTAGCCATCATCTGAGCTTTCAATGAGTTGTAATCTTCTGCTGGTGGAGGGTCTTGCCCTCGATGTTGATGGCTGCTGACTGATCAGGGTGGTGGTTGCTGAAGGTTGGGGTGGCTGTGGCAAGTTCTTAAAATAAGACAACAAAAGGGGCATCTGGGTGGCTCAGTCGCTTAAGCATCTGACTTCAGCTCAGGTCGTGATCCCAGGGTCCTGGGATTAAACCTGGCATCAGGTTCCCCAATTCACAGGCATGGAATCTGTCTGTCCCTCCACCCCCCCAACTTGTGCTCATGCGTGTGCTCCTCTCTCTCTCTTTCAAATAAATAAGTAGAATCTTTAAAAAAAAAATAAAAATAAGACAACAGTGAAGTTTACTGCTCTGATTGACTCTTCCTTTCACAAGCAATTTCTCGGTAGCATTTGATGCTGTCTGATAGCATTTTACCCACAGTAAAAATTCTTTAGAAATTGGAGTCAATTCAAACTTTGCCACTGCCTTATTAACTAAGTTTATGTAATTTCTAAATTCTTTGTTGTCATTTCAGCAGTCTTTATGGCATCTTTACCAGGAGCAGTTTCCATCTCAAGAAACCACTTTTTTTGCTCATCCATAAGGAACAATTCCTCATCCATTAAAGTTTTATCCTGAGATCATAGCAATTCAGACCTCTTTAGGCTCCACTTCTAATTCTGGTTCCCCTGCTATTTCCATCACATCTGCACTTACTTCCTTCACTGAAGTCTTGAGCCCCTCAGAGTCATCCATTAGGGTTGGAATCAGCTCCTTCCAAACTCCTGTTAATGTTGATATTTTGACCTCTTCCCATAAATTACAAATGTTCTTAATGGCGTCAGGAATGGTGAATCCTTCCAGAAGGTTTTCAATTAACTTTGCCCAGATCCATCAAAGGAATAACCAACCATGGCCGTTACAGCCTGGCCAAATGTATTTCTTTTTTTTTTTTTTTTTAAAGATTTTATTTATTCGACAGAGATAGAGACAGACAGCCAGCGAGAGAGGGAACACAAGCAGGGGGAGTGGGAGAGGAAGAAGCAGGCTCATAGCAAAGGAGCCTGATGTGGGGCTCGATCCCATAACGCCAGGATCACGCCCTGAGCCGAAGGCAGACGCCCAACCGCTGTGCCACCCAGGCGCCCCTGGCCAAATGTATTTCTTAAACAATAAGACTTGAAAGTTGAAATAACTCCTCGATCCATGGGCTGCAGGGTGGATGTTTTGTTAGCAGGCTTGAAAACAATATTCATGTCATTGTACATCTCCATCAGAGCTCTTGGGTGACCAGGTGCCTTGTCAGTGAGCGGTAATACTTCAAAAGGAATCTTCTTTTCTGAGCAGGAGGTCTCAACAGAGGGCTTAAAATGTTCAGCAAACCATGTCGTAAACAGATGTGCTGTCATCCAGGCTTTGTTCCATTTACAGAGCACAGGCAGGGTAGACTTAGCATCGTTCTTAAGGGCCTAGGATTTTCAGAATAGTCTATGAACACTGTTTCAGCTTAAAGCCAGCAGCTGCATTAGCCCCGAGCAAGAGAGTCACCCTGTCCTCTGAAGTTTGAGGCCAGGCATTGACTTCTCCTCTCTAGCTCTGCAAGTCCTAGAAGGCATCTTCTTCCCATAGAAGGCTGTTTCGTCTCCTCTGAAAATCTGTTGTTTAGTGCGGCCACCTTCATGAATCATCTTAGCTGGATCTTCTGGAGAACCTGCTGCTTCACCTGGCACTGCTAGCTTCTGACTTTCTTCTGTAGCTTCCTCAGCTCTCCCGGCCCTCACGGAACTGCAGAGGGTTAGGGCCTTGCTCTGGATGAGGCTTTGGCTTAAGGGAATCTTGTGGCTGGTTTGATCTTCCATCCACCACTAAAACGTTCTCATTTCAGCAATAAGGCTGTTTTGCTTTCTTATGATTCATGTGTTTAGCAGAGTAGCACTTTTAATTCCCTTCAAGAACTTTCTTTTGCATTTACAACTTAGATAAGCGTTTTGGCACAGAGGCTTAGCTTTTGGCCTATCTCAGCTTTCAAAAATGCCTTCCTCATTAGCTTAATCATTTCTAGTTTTTAATTTAAAGTGAGAGATGTACAACTCTTCCTTTCATTTGAACACTGTGAGGCCATTTTAGGGTTATTAATTGGCCTAATTTCAATAATGTGTCTCAAGGAAGAGGAAGGCCCACAGGGAAGGAGAGAGGCAGGTGAGCGGCCGGTGAGTAGAGCAGTCAGAACACATACAACATTTATGAAGTTCGCTATCTTATATGGGTATGATTCATGGCACCCCAAAACAATTAACAATAGTTACATCAAGGATCACTGATCACAAGTCACCATAACAAATATAATAATAATGAAAAAGTTTGAAATATTGTGAGAATTGCTAAAATATGACACAGAGACACAAAATGAGTAAATGCTGTTTGAAAAATGGCACCGAGAGACTTGCTCCACACAGTGTTGCCACAAACCTTCAATTTGTTTAAAAAAAAAAAAAAAGTAGTATCAAAAACATAGTAGAAAGTTCAATAGAAGGAGGTATGCTTGTACAGTGACACCATATCTGCTGCTTTCAGCCTCCCCACGAGGATCACTAATGGTCAGTTTTAGGAGGCAGACTCCCTCTCCTTCTCTTCCTCACTGTTTCCTGCTTTATAGGATCAAGGTGCCATGGCCCCTCAAACAGATCAAGGTTGGAGGTAGGTTTTGGGGTCTTTACCCGCTTCTTTTCTCTCTACAGCTCTGTACATCCCAGTGTATCATCAATGACCTCATGGGTCTCATAGGGAATAGAAGAAGCAATAAAGGAACGAAACTACATCTTTTCTGGATCCTGAGTGGTGGCTGCTGTGGTCCTGGCCAGTGGACCCCAGGCTTCTTTCTAGGGACCTGAAATACAAGGGCTTGGCTATGGAATGCAGATACTGGTCCACACTGGGAGGAAACCTGGACAGGGCTAGTACTTGGGGGCCAGCCCCAACTTGCGGCTGTCATTGTGTTAAAGGGTGGCAGCAGGGAGCAGTGGCATGACGTGGACACACAGTGTTGCTGCTCGCTGTGCAACTGGGTCTGGCTGTGGCTTCTCCACTATTTACTGATCCCCATGGAACTGGCCCAGAACCTGAGGAAGGTGGAGCTTGGAAGAGGTGAAGGGCTCTGTAGGTCTACAGGTAGCTGAGAATTTTTTCTCTGGCTGAGGGGAAACCACTCTCTTTCCTTAGCCTTCCTGTCCCTAGAAAAATAAGCTTCCTGGCCCCTCAGCCTGGCCAAATGGATTCTGCCTCATCACAGGCCCAGCTGGACCCCGCTCAGCACTTGTCTAAAAGCTAATGTAGGTGAAAGGAGAAGGTTCTATTCCAGCCACACTAACAAGTCCTCTGAAAATCCAGGGAACTGAATTGGACCCTGTGTTAGGAAGGGGCCTGTAGCCAGCTTGGTCCTAAGGCTCACTACCACCTTGTATATAGAAGCCCGCCTATGGCCCAGTCTCCCTTTTGAGACAGACCTCATTTCTCTGAAGAGGCACACCCTAAAAGCCTAGTGCTAAGTCTAGCTGGGATGCACAAGGACTCTGCTTGCTGGTAGAAAGGTCATTGGTCCTTGCAACCTCCCTTCATGGTTTCAGGAACCCCCTCCCGGACTGGCTGCCCCACCCTGAGGCTAGTCTGGAATCTTAGTGAAAGGAAAAAGCTGGAAAACAAGGAGTCATTCAGAGTGGGTTGCAGAGAGGAGGGAGAGGTTTCTGGCTAAGATCTAAAAGGAGGGGCCTAAAGGAAGGAAGGAAGCTCTAAGCTTCTGCCCAGACTTTTTCCCTGAGACTCCTAAGGACAAGAGAGAAGCTAGGCCCAGGTTTCTCCCTAATTTTCTTTGCCACCTTAAGAGTTCTCAGTCTTCCAGCACTGACTGCCCTCTGTGGCTGACTCCTTTCTCTCCCCTCCCCCTTCCCTAGGCTAAAGGGCCCACAGGGACTGACAGGGAGGGAGGCTGAGTGGCTGTACTGTGGGCATGCCTGCTCCTCTCCCTTCCCCCTTCCCTTAGCAGCAACGTCACCGCAGCACCAGTGGCAGCGGCGGCGGCAGCGAGGATACTGGGGCTGGGATTGCGCAGCCTCCCTGCATTAGCAACGATGCCATTGTATTAGCAGAAATCAGATCTTAGGAAATCGGTTCAGTTCCCCCTGTGTGGTCCCGTGGAACAATGCCTCAGCTGGAACTGTCAAGGTAGAGCTTGGTTGGAGTGCAAAAGGAACAGAAGCCTCCGGGTGCAGCTCAAGGCTCCTTACAGAGGTATGGCTCAGCGGAGCTGGGGGAGGGGCAGGGCAGAGACGCTAGGATAACCGATCAGCACTTTAGGCCCTGGCTTCTGAGGGTTGGCTTTGTCTTTCCGAAGGGGAGACAGAGAGAGAGCAAGCATGAGAGCAAACAGTAGTGGAGCTCGTCCTTGCATATATTTGGGCTGTGGTGCAGAGGCTTGGGCTAATGCTGTTTTGTCAAGAAGCAGAAGATCCCCTTCTTCCTTTCTGGGCGTTTCTAATGAAGCTGCTATAGTGTGGGCTAGGGTGGAGGGGGTCAAATCTAGGAACAAAGGCTTAATGGGAGGAGACACCCCTAAAGCTATTATAAGTTTATGATGGAGAAAATGCAGGGATTCAAGCAGCTTTCAAGAGGAGGGGCTGGAAAGCTTCCAGCCCGTTCTTTTTCCCCCATGCACAAACATACATACCCATAGACACACATACCATATCTTCTGGTGCCATGGGAGCCACCAGGCTCTCAGTAAGGATGGAATAAGAAAGAATGTTGACCAAGAGGCTCCACAGTCTATTGGGGGAGCATGGGGAGGTGGTCACTGTAATGCTGAGGGCACCTGACTTGTTATAATCAGTCTCCTTATATACAGACCTAGATTCCTAACAGGGAGGGACCTGAGCATAAGCTGATACTCCCAAATGCACCCTCTTCCTCTCCTCCCTTCAGTCCTGCCCCAGAGAGGACTCAGACAGGAAAAAGCTTATCCATTGGACCTCAGGTCAAGGTCAGATTGTTAGAGATTAGCAACTGAGTACCACTGTCTTCCCAGTCCTCCTTCAGAAGGCCAAAAAAAGAGGGGAGGCATTCAATGACTGGCAGAGAGATGCTGATGACCAAAAACAGGGGAAACCTTTCTTCTGGAGTGTAGAACATTTTCCTACCCAGAGTTACCCTTTTTCTGAGCATATAGAGTTCCTTAAATTCCCGTTTCCATTGACCACCTTTGTGGATGATTCAAAAACATGCTAATAGGAGTCAGTAGTTCCACACTGTGCGAATATGTGGTTGGGGAATACACTGGGAAGTTGTGGGAGGTTGTTAGTTCCCAGGAAGCATCTAAGAATGTGAACTACAGAACAGGGAAAAGGGGCCTTGGGGACTATGAATGGGGCAGGGAGATGAGGGCCAGGAGCTACCACAGGAGGTGGATTGACATTACTGGGACGGTAATATGAAAGGGATGCTAGGTACAGAGAATAGAGAAGTGGGTAAATACAAATTATGTAAGTGGAGGCTAGAGTGTGGGCCTATACAGGAAAGGTAGGAAGCAGCTGCCGTAGTAGCAGGGTAAATGCCGGGACTTTAGGAAGAGGGTGTGGCCCTAATTATTTTCTTTGGGAGGCAGTTGTCGTGGAAAGAATTAAGAACTGGGCAGAATTGGGCAGACCTGAGTTTGTGTCCCATCTCAGCTGTGTAATTGTGGGGAAACTACTTACTCTTGCTATGCTTCAGTTTTCTCATGTGTAAAGTGGAAATGCTTATGCCTACTTTAAAAGATTATAGTGGTGGGGTGCCTGGGTGGCTCAGTCAGCTAAGCATCTGACTCTTGATTTCGGCTCAGGTTATGATCTCAGGGTCATTGAGCCCCACATCGGGTTCTGCGCTCAGCAGGGAGTCTGCTTTAGATTCTCTCTCTCCCTCTCCCTCTGCCCCTCCCCCATTGCGCACGCGCTCTCTCTCTCTCTCTCAAATAGATAAATAAATCTTTAAAAAGTTATAGTGGGGTGGCGCCTGGGTGGCTCAGTCGTTAAGCGTCTGCCTTTGGCTCAGGGCGTGATCCCGGAGTTCTGGGATCGAGCCCCACATCGGGCTCTTCTGCTGGGAGCCTGCTTCTTCCTCTCCCACTCCCCCTGCTTGTGTTCCCTCTCTCACTGGCTGTCTCTCTCTCTCTCTCTGTCAAATAAATAAATAAAATCTTTAAAAAAAAATAAAAATAAAAAAATAAAAATAAGAAGTTATAGTGGAACTAGAGGTGATATATGTAAATCACCCGGCATGTAAGAGCTCAATGAATGATCACTAATAAATAGTATTATTATGATAGGCCAGGAGACACCCATTTGGGATGGGGACCAGGAAAAGGGCTCTCATGGAAAGCTTACTCCTGGTTCTAGAGAGCTAGACTTCCTAACTTTATGCTGGCTGAACCCACCACTGTCTACCTGGTAGTCATAGCTAGAGGGCCCATCTTTTGAGAGTTTTCTTCCACTTTCTTCCTATTCTGGATTTTCTGTTCCTTCCCCATCTTCATCTCCCATGTCTCTCCATTTAATCAGGGTACAGAGTGAGTCTGGAATGAGCTCTTCTACCCTATCGTTTTCTCTTCTACTTTATTAGAGCTCATGGGCCACAGTATTAAACTCGTATTGTTATGGAACAAGTCACTCCCAAGAAAGAAGTCTAAGAGGTATGCGGTGTTTGAAATAAAGCCACATGTACTGTATACTCTCATTACATTCTTAACTGATCAAATTTAGGATTCCTGAGTCGTGTCTTAATCTGTCGTTTATTCACTGAGTGATCTTGGGCAAGTCATTTTGTTTTTATGGTTGTTGATTTCCTTGTTTTTTAAAATGAAAGTGGTTCTGCCTACTTTGGTGAGTTGTTGTGAGGATCAGTGAGATGACATATATTTAAAAAGTGCTTTGCAAAAAATGTGCAAGTTTGTGGGGGGGCGGGGTGGAGGCATGAGTACAAAATCTCATAGGATGTCTGCAGAACTTCACCTTAGTTCGCTGAGCTAGAGTTGTCTGCGAAGGAACTGTGGGCAGGCATTTCCCTTGGTTGTGTGGAGATTGGGGAGGAATAAGACCTTCTCTAAGATGATAAAGTATAAAATGAATCCACCAGTGAAAGAATGTTACAGTTAAAATTGGATTCAACACAACCTAAATGTAAAAGTTAAAATTATACAGCTTTCAGGGAGAAAAAAAGGGAAATTTTCTTTATGATCTTGGGATAGGCAAAGATATTTTAGATACGACATAGAAAGCTTTAACCATAAAAGAAAAAAAAACAGGTAAATGTGATTTTATATAATTAAAAACTAAGCACCATTAAGAAAACAAATGGGCAAGCCACAGGCTGAGAGCAAATATTCTCAAGACATGTCTTACAAAGGAAATTTAAAAACTCCCACAACTCAATAATAAAAAGATAAGTCAAGTTTTTAAATGGGTAAAGTAGGAGTCCACAAATAACCGAGCACGTACCATGTTCCAAGCACTGTGTCTAGGTTCTAGGGACACTGAGTTGACTGTATGCAAGTTTCTGAGCTCAGGGAATGAACTCTAGTTTGAGGGATAGATACATAAACAACATTACAATATAACTGTCTGTACCCTCCAGCCAAACGTTCTTCATCATCTTCTGTATCCATTTATTCTCTATCCCTGGTTTAGAGGATCAGCCTTCTAGACTCTGTGTCACTTTGTTTTTCCATTTCAGAGCATATATGACTCAATAATAGTTTTGTGGATCGAATCATAAGTTCTTATGTGTGTATATTTTATTTGTGAATGCTATGTGAAAACAAGGTGCTTTAAGGGGTGGGGTGGTATTCACTGAAGATCAAGTGATGGCTGTAACCCATAGGTACTCCTATAATTACTGCTATATGTACAAGACAGTTTTCTGTGCTTTTAGTCCAGGCCTCAGATGATAGCCTAGACTTTGGGGAAACCTAATACTATATGTAAGGGGAAGCCACCGTCTCCAAGCCCTGAACCCACAGTATCTTGTTGTTTAAAGAAAACAAAATGGGGCACCTGGGTGGCTTGGTCGGTTAAGCATCTGACAATTGATTTCAGCTCAGGGCATGATCTCAGGGTTGTGAGATCAAGCCCCATGTCAGGTTCCACACTTAAGATTCTCTCTCCCTCTCCCTCTGCCTTTCCCCCCATCTCTAAAAGAAAGACAGAGAGAAAACAAAACTGTTTAAATTATGCACATAACAGATATTTATTATATACACATTAGAAAATACAGATGAGAAGGGTAGCGGGGGGGTGGGGTGATGGGGTAATTGGATGGTGGGCATTAAGGAAGGCATGTGATGTAATGAGCACTACGTGTTATATGCAACTGATGAATCACTGAACTCTACCTCTGAAACTAATAATACAGTATATGTTAATTAATTGAATTTAAATATAATTTAAAAAAGAAAAAAGAGATGAAACAGAAAGGGTAAAATTAAAAATAATCCAAAATCACTCAACAGAGGTAAGCACTATTAATATTTTGTTGTATATGACTTCAAATTTTCTTTCATGCATATTGCTATGGTCTGAATATTTGTATCCCCCAGAATTCATCTGTTGAATCCTAACCCCCAAAGGTAGTGGTAGTAAGAGGTAGGGCTTTGGGAGGTGATTAGCTCATGAGGACAAAGCCCTCATGAATGGGCTTAGTGCTCTTACCAAATAGGCTCCAGACTGATCCCTTGTCCCTTACACACTGTGAGGACACAGCCAGAAGGTGCCGGCTATGAACAAGGAAGACAGCAGAATTCAGCCATTCTGGCCCCTTGATCTTGGACTTCCCAGCCTCTAGAGCTATGAGAAATAAATTTCTGCTGTTTACAAGCCACGTAGTCTGAGATGTTTTGTCATAGCAACCTGAATAGACTAAGACACATATAGACATGTATTTATTTACAAAAATGGTGTCATACTCTATATGCTGTTTGTAGTCTGCAATTTTACTTAATATTTTGTGAATATTTTCCCAAGTCAATAATCATATTAACACACTATTTTAATGATGCTCTCCTCTATACTTTTTTATTGATTGTTATTATTGGAATTTTAGGTTGTTTCCAACTTCCCGTTATCCTTGTAGCCTATATATTTGAACCCAAGTTTTCTTGGTGAAGGAAGAGAAGAGATGGGGAGGAGTGAAGGGGAAATTATCTTATGTACTTCATAGCTAAACTTCCTAAAAATCCTCTTTATTTCTCTCAACAAAATCCCATACTTCAAGGCAGCTTTCTCTCTTTTCTCTTTCTCAGCTTGACTCTGCAAATGCCCATTCTCCTCCACTGCTTAACACCCATTCCATTCCTCAACACTCCTTTCCTCTTCTCATAAATCCTAATCTTTTTTTTTCTGTTTTAAAAAAGGTTTTAAATAACAGCTTTGTTAAGATATAATTCACATACCATTAAAATCTGTAGAGTTTTAATTTTACTCACAGACTTTCATAATTATCACCACTGTCTGATTTCAAAACATTTTCATCATCCCAGAAAGAACCTCCATACCCGTTAGAAGTCACTCCATTACCCAGTCCCCCAGTCCCTGGCAACCACTAATCTATTTTCTGTTTCTGTGGATTTGCCTATTCTGGACATTTCATATAAATGGCATCATATGACATCATACAAAGAATCCTTTTATGACTGGCTTCTTTCACTTACCTTTTTGAGGTTCATTCATATTGTAGCATGGGTTACTACTTGATTAATTTTATTGCTAAATAATATTCCATTGCATGTATATATAACATTTTTTAACATCAGTTTTTTTAGTTGTTGCAGATTTATCCATCTACCTACCTACCTACACTGGGGCGCCTGGCTGGCTTAGTTGGTGGAACATGCAACTCTTGATCTCAGGGTTGTTGGTTCAAGCCCCACATTGGGCGAAGAGATTACTTAAAAACAGAATCTTAAAGAAAAGAAAAGAAAAGAAAAAAGAGAAACCAAATTTAAAAAATAAAGTAAGTAAGCTATACACCCAGTGTGGGGCTTGAACTCAAGACCCTGAGATCATGCTCTACCAACTAAGCCAGCCAGGTGCCCCTGTATCACATAATGTTTATCCATTCATCTGTTAACGGACAATATCTTGTTCCAACTTTTTTGGCTACTGTGAACAATTCTGCTATGAATATTAATATACAAGTTTTTGTGTGAACATGTGTTTTCATTTCTCTTGGGTATATACCCAGGGGAATTGCTGGGTCATATGGTAACTCTATGTTTAACATTTTAAGGAACTGTCAGACTGGTTTTTCTAAACTGGCTGCACCATTTTACAATGCCTCCAGCAAGGTTTGAGGGTTTCAGTATCTCCACATCCTCACCAACATTTGTTTCTCTCTTAGGCATTGTGGTGGGGATGAAGTGGTATCTCAAAGTGGTTTTCCTTTCTATAATGACTAATGATGTAGAGCATCTTTTCATGTGTTATTGGCCATTTGTAAGTTTTCTCTGAAGAAATGTCTATTCAGGTTCTTTGCCCAGTTTTTAATTGGGTTATATATCTTTTTTATCGTTGAGTTGTAAGAGTTCTTCATGTATTTTGATCAGAAATCTCTTTACAAATATTTTCTCCCATTTTGTGGGTTGTCTTTTCTTGATGGTATCCTTTGAGGTGCAAAGGTTTTTAATTTTTATGAAGTCCACCTTACCTAATTTTCTCACTTGTCATTTGTGCTTTTGGTGTTGTATCTAAGAAATCATCACCCAATCCAAGATGACAAATATTTATTCCCGTGTTTTCTTCTAGAACTCAAACCTCATAGCTCAGTTAACCTCTCTGTTCTCCACCTTTCCCCATATCGACTCATTACCCCCAATCAACTCCCAAAGGGTTGGAAGTCCAACAAAGAAGTCTTCCTCTCAGAAATGAAAGGGTCGGGGCAGGGAGGATAAACATTTGCTTTTTAATTTTGATGTAATTTAATTTATAAAAATTTTTTAAAACTGTATTCCTCACACACGTATTTATCAGCCACTTGAATTTTTTCATTTATGTATTGCCTGTTCATATCCTTGAGCATGTGTGACTTGCCTAGATCTTTTCTGTACTCCACACGAAGAGCTGTGATCCTGTAATCTAAATGAGTTAAATTTTTAAAAATTGGTGGTATTAAGCATTCAGCTAAATGACGGAAAACTTAGGCATTGAGGAATTTAGATTCACAGTGGGTGGCAGGAAAATGACAGGAATAAAAGGGGAAGGAAGAGAAATGAATGAATTAGCAGAAATTAAATAGGAGGAGTCTGAGCAAGCGAGGACTGTTGGGGCTTGAACTTGGTAGCACAGGAGGCTAGAATTTGAGGAAGCCATTCTGCCACAGTCCAGCCAGCAGACCAGAGAAGCTCAGAATGGGTTCTGCATGCTTTGGGCCAAGGCATCTTGAACGGGAGAGGACTTTACCTTAGCCTATTAGAGGAAAAACTGGGAAGAGAAGACTTTGTAGGGGTCCCCCATTGTGAAAGCTCTGGACTGAAACTGGACAGAATTTAGGCGCTTCAGAAGATTATATTCTGGGGGCGCCTGGGTGGCACAGCGGTTAAGCGTCTGCCTTCGGCTCAGGGCGTGATCCCGGTGTAATGGGATGGAGCCCTACATCAGGCTCCTCTGCTGGGAGCCTGCTTCTTCCTCTCCCACTCCCCCTGCTTGTGTTCCCTCTCTCGCTGGCTGTCTCTATCTCTGTCAAATAAATAAATAAAATCTTAAAAAAAATAGATTATATTCTGAGCCAGACAAGAATGTATTATGCCTGTCATGTTTGCGAGCCCTTCTGTGTGCTTGAGTGATACAAAAGAGATAGATGGAAATAGACACCCACTCTCTCATTGAGAAGGAAGAGGTTGGCTTCACCCATACTTGTAGTCACTCTAATGCCCAACTTGGTCTCTGTATTCAAGAAGCTCCAGGACAGGGGTACCTGGCTGGCTCAGTCAGTGGAGCATGTGACTCTTGATCTTGGGGTTGTGAGGTCCAGCCCCACATTGGGTGCAGAGATTACTTAAAAATAAAATCTTGGGGAAAAAAAATAGAAGTCGTAGGGAGAGTGAGGATCGTTAGGCCCCCAACCAGCAGAGAGGGACAAGCATTCTGGGGCTCAGAGGAGGAGAAAATGAGGTGACACAGGGGCAAACAATACAGAATATTTAAAAAGTTTTCTTGCAAAATTAATAGCTTATTGCTATGAGTATATGATATAGTTCGTATTCATGATTTTTCCCTTATCTGAGAGCTTGCAAGCTGTGGCTGGGTCTGAGGCACCTCTCTGTCCCCCTCAGTGCCAAGCACCCTTTCAGTCAACCTAGATGATTTTTCTAAGTTAGGTACTATTCATACTTTTTTTGTACTTGGGACTAGTCATCATTTATTGCTAAGAACTTGTCCTTGAAAGAAGAGGAGAAAGTGCTATCCTTGAAGATCCCCAGACCTTTGTAGGCATGAAAGGGGGTTTGCCTTTTGTCACAAGTGGATGCATGGCCCACATAAAATGAAGCGGGCACTCGAGCTGGACCTGTGCAGTACAGAAAGTATGGTGGGGTAGCCCTGCCCTGTTGGGCTGTGTTATCAAGATCCATCTTGAATCTGAGTCTTTTCTCCTCTTGGGCTCTTCTCCATCTGAAAATGCTATGGGGAAGAACATGTCCCTGACTTCCAGGGAGGTGACATTAGGTTCCCTTTCTTTCCCTCTCTCTCCAGGTGCCAAGCTCTCCTGATGAAATGTGTTCTGCCCCACTGGGCTCCGGGGGCAGTGTCTGGTGCTGTTGATGCCCTTGTTCGAAATTTCCAGAATGGATAGTCCCCCAAAGCTGACTGGAGAGACCCTCATCGTCCACCACATCCCCCTGGTGCACTGTCAAGTCCCAGACAGGCAGTGCTGTGGAGGGACAAGTGGAGGTAGTGGGAGCACAAGATCCAATCCTTTCTGCCCCCCTGACCTGGGCATCAGCCAGCCTGATCAAGACCTAGGACAAGCTGACTCGCTCCTATACAACAGTCTGCACTCTGCCGCAGGGGGATCCACACGGCCTGCAGACAGCACGAAGAGTAGGGTTCGGGATGGAAGAGGCCCCGGGGCCCCTAAACGACACAATCCATTTCTGCTGCAGGAGGGTGTGGCTGAGCCAGGACTTGGTGACCTGTATGATGACAGCATTGGTGATAGTACCCAGCAGTCCTTCCACCTTCATGGGGCTGGTCAGCCCACCTTCCATCTATCCCCTTTCCAGCTGCCACCACCTGGCCCTAGAGCGGGCAGGCCATGGGGGGCAACACGTAGTCGGGCTGGAGTAGTAGAGGGGCAGGAACAGGAGCCAGTGGCCACCTTGGATACCCAGCACTGCAGCACTAGCCACTGCTGCCGGCCAGACCTGGATGCAGAGACCATGGAGCTGGACGAGTGTGGGGGACCTGGTGGGAGTGGCAGTGGGGGTGGAGCCAGCGATACCTCTGGCTTTTCCTTTGATCACGAATGGAAGCTCAGTTCGGATGAATCCCCGAGGAACCCAGGATGCGCAGGCTCGGGACCTCAGCACTGCCGCTGCAGTAGCACATCCAGTCAGTCCGAGGCGGCCGACCAGTCCATGGGCTATGTGAGTGACTCCTCCTGCAACAGCTCGGATGGTGTGCTGGTCACCTTCAGCACCCTCTACAACAAGATGCATGGCAACTCCCGTGCCAATCTCAACTCCGCCCCACAGTCTTGCAGCAACTCTTCGTTCTGCAGCCACTCAGACCCTGGCGCCTTCTACCTGGACCTGCAGCCCTCCCCAGCCGAGTCTAAGATGTCTTGTGAGTCCCACCACCCTGACAGTGGAGGAAGGGAAGGGAGCTATGGCTGTCCTCATGCCTCATCTCCTGAGCTCGATGCCAACTGCAACTCCTACCGCCCACACTGTGAGCCCTGCCCAGGTGTGGCTGACCTCACAGCCTGCTTCCAGAGCCAGGCCCGTCTTGTTGTGGCCACACAAAATTACTATAAACTTGTCACCTGTGACCTGTCCTCCCAGTCATCCCCAAGCCCAGCTGGCTCTTCCATCACCAGCTGCTCTGAGGAACACACCAAGATAAGCCCTGCACCAGGCCCCGGCCCAGACCCTGGCCCCAGCCAGCCTTCTGAGTATTACCTATTCCGGAGGCCGGAAGTCCAGCCAGAGGAACAAGAAGCAGTGGGTTCCTCAGTGGAAGCAGCAGCTCCTGTGGGCCCCGCTGTGATCGAGGGGCAAGTGTACACTAACACTTCACCCCCCAACCTTAACACTGGACGCCAGCGCTCTCGAAGCTGTGATCGCAGTCTCGCGCGCAGCCCTCCTGTCCGCCTGGGCTCGCTGGAACGCATGTTGAGTTGCCCAGTGCGCCTGAGTGAGGGTCCTGCAGCCCTTGCTGGGCCTGGCTCCCCACCTCGGCGGGTCACCTCCTTTGCTGAGCTTGCCAAGGGCCGGAAGAAAGCTGCAGGCTCTGGCTCCCCACCACTTCGTCTGAGCATTGGGGACTCCTCCCAGGAGTTCTCACCCATCCAAGAAGCCCAACAAGATAGGGTGGGCCCACCGGACGAGGGCACTCGCTGTAGCCACAGCCTACCACCCATGCCCTCGGGGCCAGGCATGGACCTAGTTGGCCCAGAGCCCTGGTCCACCCAGGTCTGTCAGGGCCTGCAGTCCAGTGAGATGCCACCTGCTAGCCTCAGAGCTGCTGGGCAAGGCCCCCTGGCCCAGCTGATGGATCCAGGGCCTGCTCTCCCAGGAAGCCCAGCCAACAGCCATACCCAGAAGGATGCAAGAGCTAGAGCTGACGGTAAGGAGCCTAGAGGCTGGAAAATACCAGGATATGCATGGCCTCCTCAGTGATAGGGCCCTGGCAACCACCCCATCCATAACCACTCAAGGTTCCTCAGCCTAGATCCTGTCATCTTTCCAATCCAGGTCATGTCCTACAGTTGTAATGGGGGGAAGGATAAAAAATACACTGAAATTATCAGGACTTAGAGATTGATATATCGGGAAAGAAAGTATGTGAAAGATTGTGATTATAAGCCTGGATGACTGGAAAGATGATGGTATGTGGATAGGGACCACAGACACTGATGTAAAGTAGATTTCCTGGAAAAGGGATAAAGCCTAAGTTCAGTTTGGGACATTTAGGAATTTGCAGCGCTTAAGGGGTATGTCCCATAGGCAAAGCACACTGGGTGTCAGTGAAGTTCATTCTTTGATCAGAGATTGGTGCTGCTCTTCAAAGAGCCTGAACCAGACACTTGACTTTAAGCTTCCTGGGCCTGGTCTTTCCCTATTTATTTTATTACATTTAAATAATTATTTTACAAATGCTCTATGTTAAATGCTAGTGATAGAGAGATGTGAGGGACAGTCTACCCTCAAGGAATTCTGACTAAGGATGAAAACAGAAAAGGAAACATAATTAAAACAGATGGGGAGTGGGGCGCTTGGGTGGCTCCAGTTGGTTAAGTGGCTGACTTTCCATCTCAGCTCAGGTCTCAGTCTCAGGATCCTGGCCCCCCGCGTTGGAGCCTACTTAACAAAAACAAACACCAGAGATGTCGGTGGACAGTACTGGTCTATGAGAGGGATCTCTAAACAGACTGCAATGTCAGAGAAGGACTGCTAACAGAATTTATATTTAAAACCAGTCTAGAAAGATGATGAGGAAGGCTTTGTGGAGACTTGTGAGAACATTCTAGGTTCATACAGTAGTCTGTGTAAAACTGCAAGGTGCAGAATAACTTGATGCTTTCCAGAAACTGCAAATAATTTGGCATAGCCATGATGGGGTGTGGATGGAACTGTTGAAGGATTTTTATCAGGGAAGTAGCATTTTGTTTGTTTTTAACAGCTTAACATCATGTTCCCATTTGCATTTTAGAAAATCACTGGTTGTTTGGGTGAAAGGTGAATTGGAAAGGATGCCCCGGGGTCAGGAGACAACCAAGATCAGAGTCTTCAGAATAACAGAGGTAGTTGAAGCTCTCAGTGGATGAGAGCACCCAGGGAGAATGGGTGAAGTTGTAAATGGAACAGGACAGAGAGCACTGAGGATACAGTTATTTAAGGGTGAGCAGAGCAACACTCAAAGCTTCTGAGAAGAATTAGGAAAATAGAAGGAAAACCAGGGGGGAGTAAAGGCACAGTCACTAAAGGAGGAAAAGTTTTCAAAGAAGAGTTAGGTTCAACAAAGTTTGGAAGAGAAATCACTAACATGAAGGCTGAAGAATCCCAAAAGCAACATTTGGGAGTAGTGAGGGGGAAAGCCAGATCTCAGAGGGTTTGGAAGGAGAGAGAAAGCAAGGGAAAGGGAGATAAAGGCGAATGTGCTATGCTGTAGCCTCATGGAGAAGTCCATTGGCTTCTCAAAGGAAGTGGGTTAAAAAACCATAAATGGTATAATCTCCGATGTTGGGGAGATCATAGCCTCAGAAGACTTCACACTCCTAAACAGACACAGAGGAGCTGCCCTTGGGGTGGAGGATGAAAGGGGAGGTCTCCAGCAGGGAGGAGGGGGTCAGAAACAGCAGATTGGCCAGAGCCCTTTGGAACCCCCTCCCTTTACTACTTCACTGTCTGGTGGGTGTTTCTAGACACAGGGGACGCTGTGGCTGGCATTCTGAGGGTAAGAACAATTCTGGTCAGAGGTGGGAGAGGCATTAAAAGTGTTGTGGTGTGTTTTTTTTGTTGTTGTTCTTGTTGTTGTTGATTGGATAAGACTTCATATAGAGATGCTATTCTTTCTGTCCATAAGTCTCCAGTGATCTCTCACAGGGCTCTTCTGTTGATTCTATACGTTTTTTTAAATTAAAGAATGAATGACAATTCAATGAATTCATGAATGACAAAAGAAGCTGAGATCTCTTTGAGATCCTGAGCATCAGAGTCAAGATTCAAAAAGATCTTACCAAATCTGGAAAGAATAAAACAAAAAAGCAGGGACCAATGTGAAGTTTGATAGGTAAGCTGTACTTGAGTTGATTTGGAATATTTAATTGATAGAACACTCAGAATGAGTCAGCACTTTGGAAGGTCTTCCAAATACTTAAAATGACTGTCTTCATTGATAGACTTCAGAAGGGAGAAGCTGATAGTCCTCTACTCCTCTAAACGAGGTAGTGCTCACCTCAAGTTCTGGGTACTTCATTTTAAAGGAACTAAGGGACTGGGGCTGTGTCACCTACCGAACAGCAGACTCAGGTGAATGTGGTCTCTGATTTTCTCAAGGGCTGTCACACAGAAAAGTGAGAAACCTTAGTCTTTGTATTCCCTGGGGACAAAACTGAGACCCACTCCCCAGGTCAGGCCCCTCCTTCTTCCCTGATCTCATTCCTCTGCCTCAAACCCTATCCTGGGGACTTAGGGAGGATTTTTTAAAGAGTAGAAATAAACAGTCTAATTCAAACATACTTTATATTGCAGGTATAATAAAGCTATGGTTGGGAAGGCCTAATCTGAAAGCCAGAGTCAGTTCAGCCTTGATATTTGATATTTAAATAAATAAAAAAGAAGGAGGGTTAGCGGGAAAGGCTGTGTACTTAAAGATGGGAATGGGGTGGGAAGAGTGGTGTCAATGAGAATGGCAGGTGTGGGAGTTTGAGGGGAGAGCAGCATAATTGGTGGCAGGTGTGGATACCTATTTGAGAAGATTAGACTTTATTCTGTGGGCAGTAGGGCCACAGGGGATAAAACTGGTATTTTAGGAAGCAATCTGATTTATGTAAGAAGATCTGGATGCAGCTAGACTAGCCTGAACCAAGGGTGACAGTGGGATTCATTCATTTAACAAATACTTATTCAGTACCTTTTATATGCCCAGATCTATTCTAGGCACTGGGGATACATCAATGAACAACTAAAAAACCCTGCTTCTTTGGAGCTCTTATGAGGAGTAATAGACAATAAATAAGATAATTTCTAATAGTGATAAAATGCTAAAAAGAAAAGAAAACAGGATAATAAGACAGAGTATGACTTGCCAGGGGGACTGGGGTGGTCGCCACTGAGGTGGTGATGCTTGAGCTGATGCCCGAATGATGAGATGATTTCCGGCAGAACAGCACATGCAAAAGACCCTGAGATGTTAATGAACTTGGCATGTTCAGGGACAGAAGGAAGTGTGGCTGGAGCATAGTAAGCAAGGGAGAATGACAGAGGTTGCTCTCTAAGCACAAATTGGGGGTGACAGGAGGGTATATTTTGAACATGTCCCCTGGGAGTGATTCTGACACCCCTCCCCGATGGGGTTGTGATCACTATCCCCTTAAGACTCAATGAAGTAAATAAATGGGAAAAGATGAGGGATACCATTTCCTGTGTAGTGCAATGTGACAAAGAGAACATTAGCCCCTAAGTCAGACTCTGGCTTAGGGAGAATTCTAGCTCTGCCACTTCCTAGTTGTGTGACCTTGGGCAAATGATTTAATCTCTCTAAATTTCCAATACCCTGAGCTGTCAGGTAAGGATATTAATTCCTGTCTCAAGGATTTGTTGAGCCGGAATTGTGCTAGTGAGCCACACCCTGGGTTTCTGGCTTCGTAGAAGCTTATAGCGCCACCTTGTGTCATTCAGATGTCTACAGCGTGCACAGTGTTAGAAGTACAACTCACACAGAGACAATCTGGCTGTGCAGTGTCCTGGAGTTTTGTATTTAGTTCTGATCCCCGTGTCTTCAGAGACACCAGCCTGAAGATTGGCTGAAAGAACAGAAAAGGACCAGTCTTGGGGCCCACAACTCTGTGGAGAGGGAGCAAATGTGGGCCCTGAGGCTCCAATGCCAGGATCATGAAAGAATGGGAATGGGGTTGATAGGGGAGACAGGAGGCTGATTCCAGCTGCAAATGAAGAAATATTATGGTTAGATTTGCTTAAGAATGAAATGAGTCAGCTTGAGTGGAGGTAGGCAACGATGAGCAAAAGCTTGAAGTAAGTAACATCTTACCCTGAAAATATGTGACCCTTACTCCAACTCTTTAGGCCTTAGAAACAAAGGAAATGGTGGTTCTGCCATTGACAGAAGTGGAAGTCATCGGGAAATTCGATAGATGAACTGCTTTAAAATAACAAATTTTTTGATGGGAGGGGCAGATGGGGAGGGAGAATCTTCTTTTTTTTTTAAGATTTTATTTATTTTATAGAGAGTGACGAAGTGGGGGAGGGGCAGGGGGAGAAGGAGAAAGAGAGAGAATCTCCAGCAGACTCCCCACGAGCGCAGAGCCCAGCATGGGGCTTGATCTCACTACCCATAAGATCATGACTCATGAGATCGTGACCTGAGTCAAAACCAAGAGTCAGAGGCTTAACTGACTGAGCCACCCAGGCACCCCAGAGGGAGAGAGAGAGAGACTCTTAAGTAGGCTCCGTGCCCAACACAGAGCCTGAGATTATGACCTGAGCCGAAGTCAAGAGTTGGATGCTTAACCAACTGAGCTACCCAGGCGCCCTTAAAATAGCAAATTTTAAGTGAAAGTAGAATCCTCAAGCAGAATGATCCAGAGATTAAGGGGAAGAAGGGGGCTAAAGCTATGGGTTCAGGAGTCATCTGTATGAATGTCTGAACTTGAACAATGCTGGGGAGAAAGCATAAAGGGAGATCTAAGAATGGAACCTTAAGATACACCCACCCTTGAAGTCAAGAAAATGAAGAAGGGGTGAAAAGTCAAGAGCACAAGAGAGTTCAGCATCATAAAAACAGTGGAAAAGGGGCACCTTGGGTGGCTCAGTCGGTTGAGTGTCTCCCTTCAGCTCAGGTCATGATCCCAGCATCCTGGGATCAAGCCCCATATTGGGCTCCTCGTTCAGCAGGGAGTTTGCTTCTCCCTCTCCCTCTACCTGCTGTTCCCCTACTTGTGCTCTCTTGCTATCTCTCGCTCTCTGTCAAATAAATAAATAAAATCTTTTTTAAAAAATGAGGAAGTTTTACAAAAGATGGGAGGAGCACTGTCACATTCCCAAACTTGGATTGCCCTTACCCCATTCAATGCCTACGACCCAGGTCCTGCCTGTCTCTTCCCCTCTCCCCAGTGAGCATCATCCGTCTGCTTCTTTGCTTCCTCTCCTGGAGGTCCCAGGGTCTGTCTGTCTGATTCCTCCTCCCTCACTGTTGCCACAGGGGGTGGTGCGGAGAGCCGACCAGTCCTTCGCTACAGCAAGGAACAGAGGCCGACCACGCTGCCCATCCAGCCCTTCGTGTTCCAGCACCACTTCCCAAAGCAGTTGGCCAAGGCCCGGGCCCTCCACAGCCTTTCCCAGCTCTACAGCCTCTCTGGTTGCAGCCGTGCGCAGCAGCCTGCCCCGCTGGCTGCCCCCACTACTCAAGTCCCAGCCTTAGCTCCCTCGGGGGAGTCACAGGCACCCACCAACAGAGGTGCCAGGAAATCTGGGCCTGAGCCAGAAAGCTCACGGCCGTCACCCCTGGGGAGCTACTCCCCCATCCGCAGTGCTGGCCCCTTTGGGCCCAGCACCGACTCTTCTGCTTCCACCTCGTGCTCCCCTCCTCCAGAGCAGGCCGCGGCCACAGAAAATCCACCCCCATGGAGTCACTCCTGTCCTCCTGTTGCCCGGCCTGCCACCTCCCAGCAGCCACAGAAGGAGGATCAGAGGATACTGACCTTGGCTGAGTACCGTCTCCATGGAACAGGAAGCTTGCCTCCTCTGGGCTCCTGGAGATCTAGCCTCAGTCGAGCAGAAAGTCTAGCCCGGGGAGGTGGTGAGGGCAGCATGGCCTCCAGGCCCAATAACGGTATGAGCTTTACCCTCCACCGCAAGCATTTCTACCCACCACCCTGCCCCCCCCCACTGCCTTTGAATGCTTTCTTATACTCCAGCCTGGAGTCGGGTTAAAATGTTTTCATCTCCTTCCCCAGCATCTGTGGATAGTACCCAAGCAATCCCAGCCCTCATAACTTATATGGGCGCACTGGGTGGATGTGAAATGCTGTCTCCTGCTAACTCTTGCCCGTCTCTTCTGCTCATCTGTTCTGCTTTCAGCCAACCACCTATCCCCTCAAGCACTCAAGTGGCGGGAATACAGGAGGAAGAACCCACTAGGGCCACCCGGATTGTCAGGGAGCCTAGACCGAAGGCCACAGGAAGCTCGGCTGGCCCGAAGGAACCCCATCTTTGAGTTCCCTGGCTCCTTCAGTGCTGCTGGCCATCTGAGCTGCCGGCTGAATGGTGTGTGGGCCAGGTCCCCTGCATGCCCAGGGCAGGCTCTCCTGCAGCCGGGCAGGGCTAGAGAAGAGGGCAGTCCCAAAGGAACGGGTCTCCGAGGGTAGGAGGCACAGAACTGAGCAGCAACTCTTAGAAGGAGAGTTGCTTGAGATTGATTTTTCTCTTCTTTTTCTTTCCAGGTCAAATAGTGAAGCCATTACCACTGACCTGCCCTGACTTCCAAGACCCCTTTTCCTTGACTGAGAAGCCTCCAGCTGAGTTTTGTCTGTCCCCAGATGGCAACTCAGAGGCCATTTCCATTGACCTGCTTCAGAAAAAAGGTGAATATTACCCCCAGCTCAGGCCAGGAATTCTGTTGTCAGTACCTATTTGTGCCTATTGCCCTACTGTCTAGCCCTCCAGAATATTTCCCTATCTTAGAACTCCCAAGTGCTAGGAAGGAATCAGCACAGGAATGGGGGCGAGGTAGATGTCCGTGCATTGTGTATGATGGGTATGCATTGAGTGCACAAGGATCATTTATCAGATGCTTAAGAATCAGGCTTCAGTCTCTTACCTCAGGGAGCTAAGTAGAGTGAGGGAGACTGCCATGTCATAAAAAAATGGCCTCATGCTCTAATGGGAGAGTCCAGGTACTATAGGGCCTGACAGCTTGGGTAAGCATGCTGGTAACATCTACTAAGATATCTAGCAAATAAGGACCACTGGACCAAGAGAGAGCTGTTTCAGTGAGATGATGGGGAAAGAATTGAGCATAATTGTGGCCTGAAGGGATGGAGCCTGTGGGAAGGGAGGAAGATGACGCTAAAGTCCCTTATAGAAGCAGAGTGGGGGGTTCAAAGATGGGAAAAGGGAAGAACCTTGAGCAGGATGGAAAGAGAGCGAGGGGTCAGGAAGGAGGGTAGACAGAATGTAGTTATGTCCTTTGGATGGACTGGGAAGTTGAATTGATGACCAGCGGCCTCTGTTCTCTGGGTGAAGTAGAACCAAGGGCTTGAGAAGAGGGGTAAAGATTTGGCAACGTGAGAACATAGCAGAGGGTACCGCAAGGCACACGTCAAAGAGGTGCCCCTGTCAGTCACTGTTGTGAGTGCCCCTGGACTTTCTCCAGCAGCCACTAGCTGGGTTTCTCAGAGCGGACAAGATGGAGAGTTAGCTTGATCCAGGACTGGAGTAAGAGGGTCTTGAAGATGCAGTCGCTGAGATGGGTCCACTGGCAGTGGCAACAGTACAGGGCTTGAGAACTGGGCAAAAACAGGAAAGGGCCAGGGCCTGGTCCTCAGGAAGACTGAGACCCATGTGCAGGGACAGAGAGAGAGAGTGGACGCCTCTCCCTCTGTCCACTGAGGGCTGTTTTAGCTGAGTTGCCCAGGGACTTGCTTAGGAACCTGTCACATGGAATTCCTACTTGCAGGGCTGGTGAAAGCAGTTAACACTGCTGTGGACCTCATTGTGGCCCATTTTGGCACAAGCCGGGATCCTGGGGTGAAGGTAGGCAAAAAACTGTGACAAGCTGAGCTCTACCCTGCTGACCCTCACCCATTCCATTCAGTGCTGCCACCTTCTCCTACTCTCTTGCACCTAGAACCCAGAATTGGGTACTTCGGGATGGGGATCACAAGAGAAGCACAAGAATTGAGGCCTACGAGAGTCAGAGAAGACCACGTTGGGCTTCAAATGATTCCCTGTTCTTCTCTACTCCATCCACAGGCAAAGCTGGGGAATAGTTCTGTGAGCCCCAATGTGGGCCACCTGGTTCTGAAGTACTTGTGCCCTGCAGTCCAGGCTGTGCTGGAGGATGGGCTCAAAGCCTTTGTGCTAGATGTCATCATTGGGCAACGTAAGAACATGCCGTGGAGTGTGGTTGAGGCTTCCACACAGCTAGGTAAGTGCTAAGTGGCAAGATGAGGACCCCAGGCGGAGATTCAGATTCAGGAGACTGGGCATGTGACTGCTAACTCTGGCTTCCTCTCAGGCCCGTCCACCAAGGTCCTGCACGGCCTCTACAACAAGGTCAGCCAATTCCCGGAACTCACCAGTCACACCATGCGATTCAACGCCTTCATTCTCGGCCTGCTCAAGTGAGTATGTGGGGCAGCAAGAGGGGCAAACCACAGCCCTCTCCCCTGGGCTCCGCTACTTTGTGGAGCTGACTCCCTAGACTGAGACAGGCAAGGGGGGATCTGTGGGGTCTGCAGGATCTGTGGCCAGGGCCCAGGCTCACTTTCTCCCCATCTAGCTACAGCCTCTCTCCGTAGGTCCCTGTGTTCCCACCACACCCATAACCCTCTGGCACTGATCACCAACACGGTCTTTTGCTTTTATAAATCCATAATCTGCCTTCTTTGGAAACTGATCTGGCTCTCTGGATATTGTAAACCTTGATCCACTCAATTCCAGCACTACTTCCAAATCCTACCTGACCACAAGGCCACCTTGAGATCCACATCCTTCTTTCCAAGTATGGGCCCAGGTCATCCCCTTTGGGATATGTACCCTGTATTCTCACTCAGTAGCTGCCCTGACTTCTTGGGTCCCATGTAAGCCAACTCCATTCTAGAGGGAAGTAATTGGCTTGTGAAACACATGTTCACCCCCTCCCAACATCCCCCACTGACCTTCCAGAACTATTTTATAAGAAATGAACGAGGTAGCATCCCTGCCATAGAAGGGAGATATTCACCTATACCTCTGCCCTATGTCTGACCCCTGTCTGTCTCCTTTGTACCTTATCATCTGACTATCTCCACACAAGATTCAACTCTCTCTACCTGTTCCTTACAGCGTCCGGTCCCTGGAGTTCTGGTTTAATCACCTCTATAACCATGAAGGTAATGCCCAGAACACTGCTCTCTCTTGCAAACTCAATATAGGCCAGACCTCAGAGGCTCAGACGAGGGAAGCATGGCTCTTTACAGATGGTAGAGGTGGGGAGGGGGACCACCCAAGCTTTCGTCTTCAGAGCCTGGGCTTCCAGCCCAGTGTCTCCCCAGCTTCTACTTGTATTAGAGCCTTGGAGTCAGCAGGATACTCAGGCAATCTGGAAGTCAGGGTGGCCAGGAACCCCCACTCTCCTCTGAACTTGGGGCCACCACTTAGGGTTGTGGAGGTCACGACCTGCGCAAACTCCAGGCAGCCTCTTTTGCCCTGGAGTGCACCCAGGGACACAGCGTCCAGCCTGTACGGCAGTACCCAGTGGCTCTGCCAGCGCTGCTTCTCGGAGCCCCTCCCCGGGCCAGGCTCTGCTTCTCTGTGGGGCTCAGCCCTCTCTCTTGCTCCCCTAGATATCATCCAGACCCACTACCAGCCATGGGGCTTCCTGAGTGCAGCGCATACCGTGTGCCCCGGCCTCTTCGAGGAGCTGCTGCTGCTGCTGCAACCCCTGGCCCTGCTGCCCTTCAGCCTCGACTTGCTGTTTCAGCACCGGCTCCTGCAAAGTGGGCAGCAGCAGCGGCAGCACAAGGAGCTGCTGCGGGTGTCCCAGGACCTGCTGCTGTCCGCCCATTCAACGCTGCAGCTGGCCCGAGCCAGGGGCCAGGAGGGGCCCGGAGACATGGACAGGGTGGTCCATGGGGAGCGGGTGAAGGGTGTGGGCGCCCCTGAAGGTGGAGAAGACGAGGAGGAAGAGGAGACAGAAGAGGTGGCAGAGGCAGCTGGGGGCTCAGGGCGTGGCAGGTGGGCCCGAGGTGGGCAGGCTGGCTGGTGGTACCAGCTCATGCAGAGCTCCCAGGTCTACATTGATGGCTCAACTGAAGGCTCTAGGTTCCCCCGTGGTGGCAACAATAGCAGCAGTGAGAAAAAGAAAGGGGCAGGAGGTGGGGGACCACCCCCCCGAGAGGGAGTAGTCGAGGGGGCAGAGGCCTGCCCTGCCCCTGAGGAGACCCTTGGCCGGGACAGGGGCTGGCCCTTCTGGATGGGGAGCCCCCCTGATTCTGTGCTGGCCGAGCTGAGGCGCAGCCGGGAGAGGGAGGGGTCCACTGCCCCCCCAGCAGAAAATGAGGAAGGAGCCTCAGAGCCTTCACCCGGGGGCATTAAGTGGGGACACCTCTTTGGCTCCCGAAAGGCTCAGCGGGAGACCCGGCCCACAAACAGGTGAGAGGCAGCTCATGGTGTAGACAGAGGGATTTGGGGAGCCTATCTAAGCCAGAGTGCAGACAGAGCCAGAGCCCCGGCTGCTCTCCCGTAGGCTACCCTCCGACTGGCTGAGCCTGGACAAGTCCATGTTCCAGCTAGTGGCACAGACAGTGGGTGCCCGCCGAGAGCCAGAGCCCAAGGAGAGCCTGCAGGAGCCACACTCTCCAGTCTTGCCCTCCAAGCCTCCATGGTAAGCCCTGGAAAATGGGATTGGGGGGCTAGGTTTGGTTGGGTGGGGTTTCTCTGACCTCCATTTGTTGTTTCCCCAGCGAGGTGAAGGCATTGTGCCATCATCTGGCCACAGGCCCTGGACAGCTGAGCTTCCACAAGGGAGATATCCTACGGGTGCTGGGGCCAGCCGGAGGAGACTGGCTGCGCTGCAGCCGTGGCCCGGACACCGGCCTGGTGCCTCTGGCCTATGTGACCTTGACCCCAACTCCAAGTCCAACCCCTGGAAGCAGCCAAAACTGAGGCCCTGTGCATGCTGGTGGCCTCAGGGACCCTCATAACCCCTGACTCAGAGCCTGAGAGCCCTTCCCAAGCCCTCTGGCTTGGCCACAGAGAGTAGACTGAGAGCTGGGGGCCATACATCCCTGTGCTCAGTATTAATTACTCCCCATTAACTGTCCCAGTGACCTCATCCAGACCTCCACCCAGGAGAGGAGGGAAGGGATGCAGCACTGGGCTGCCAGGATTTCCCCGGCCCATCTGGTACGGATAAGCACGTCCCTATGGAGGGGGGTGACCAGAGGCCCATTTGCAGGGTTCCCTAGGCCAGGTGGTGAGGAGGAGAGGTGACAGTATTGGGGCCAGCTCCTTAAGCCCCCAAATGTAAATAGGCTGTGGCCAGTGCCTGGTGGTCAGAAGAGGGAGGAGAAGCCCAGGCTTCTGTTTATGTATTTATTTATTTATTTATTACACCTATTAATAAAAAAGGTGCTCGGCCTCCAAACCATTTCTTTTTGTGCCTCCCCCCCACCCTTGGGCCCATCTCTCTTTCTTCCAAAAGGATGGCTGGGATAGGAAGACAGAGAAGAAAGAACTTGAAGTCCAGGTACCTACACCAGGAGCTGCTTCTGGAGGGTGGTGAGGCCCAGTGCATCATGGGTGAGATGCCCATACGTGTGCCCGAACTGGAACTTATACCCTGTATGGACACAGAGGTCTGTCACTTGTAGCCAGTGGCATGGAGAGCCATTTATTTCTCAGTCATTGCCTAAGCCTTCCAAAATCTGGTCCCAGCTTCCCACTGTGAGCTACCTCATTTCCTTTTCTGCCCAGTGAGAAAGGTGAACCATATGATCCAACCCCCCCCCCGTATCTATTAGTTCCAACCCCCACAAACCACTTCCACCCATTCCACACACAGACAAAAATACTGCAGTCCCCTCTGGAGCTATTCTCACCTGGCACATAGCCCCCATAATTAGGTAAAAGGCCTAGGTTCTGAGGGTAGGTCCTAGAAAGTGGAGGGAGATGTTTGGGATCCTTCTGGGGTCTGCCCCCTGAGTACATCTGTCCGAATTCCTGCAGTGCCCGGTTGGTGAGCACAGGAAAGCTGGAGCCGAAGAGGAAGCGGGCACGGGGCACGTAACCAGTGAAGCCTGGGGGGATGGGGATACTGAGTCAGGACCTCCTGGGGGCCTCCCCATGCCTTTGGTCCTGACCCACTTCCTCTCACCTGGCATGAAGAACTTGCGAGGATCTTTGTCATCCATGGAATAGGGGGAAGCCTTGGGAGAAGTTGGCAGAGAAAAAATAAGGCTATCAAATTCAGCCCCTGTGCTCCAACGGGAGATAGAGCTGGCCGTCAAGCCCACATCCCCTGTACCCATAGCCATGCTGCTCATGGCCACCCCTAGGCCCGGCCACACAGAGATAAGGCTTCCCACTCCCAACCCCCCTGCACTCCCTCCAGCCTTCTTGGTCTCACTTGGTCCGCCTCTTGCCCCAGCTCTGGCTCCTTCTCTGCCTCCAGCTCTGGCTCTGGCTTTGGTTCTTGGTCTTTCTCCACATCTTTTTTACCCTTGTCCTCCTTCGGCAGCTCTTGACTCCCTTGTCCCACAGACCCCTGAGTGAAATCATTTAGAGCCTCAGCCCAGACCCGGCTGCAGTTCTTAGCAAAGATGAACTGGGCCTGGGGTACAAAACCTGGGTGGGAGGGGGCAAGGAAGATTTCAGTTAGTGTTTGGGGCACACGTTCTGGGTTGGGGACACCTGTTCAGACTGTCCGTACGTACCTGTGTACCCAGGAATCATGCTGGAGCTGAGCCTTTCATGCCCACGCCTGACAGGCAGGCTTCCCCTGGGAACCTCAGGAGATGCTGGAGGCCGGATGGGAGGCAGAAGTGTGCGATGGGCAGGGGGCCAGGCTAGGCCAGGAAATCCTCGAAGTAGCTGACCAGTCATCTGCCCGTAGGTCTGGCCCATGCTGAACCGAAGTAGTGGGCAGTGTCCAGTGTACCTGTAGCAGAGCACTCACCCACTCACCTCTCCTTGCACCTCCACCACCCCCAGATAGAAACACAGACCTCTGAAGCCCTGATCTTTTTCTTCTGGATTCGGCTGGGTGTATATGTGGAGCAGGCATTTCTTAGTTCTCTCTGGGTTTTCAACCCTTCCTCTCTGCTGTTACCCCGTTACCATGGAGAAGACAACACAAAGTGTCGTGGCAAGCCCAGCTACCACTATCCCCTTGCTCTTCCTTTTCCACACAACACTGTGAATATCTCAACCCTAGGCCTACATACCAGTTTGTCTATTGACCCCCAAGCCCTAGGTGGCACAACTCCCATGTCCTTATACCCCATCCCCAGAAGCAAGCAGAGGTGTGCTCTGGGTAGAGTCTTACCCTGGGATATAATGAGGGTTCTGAGGGTTCAGCCCTGGTAGGAAGGTGCTGGCCATGAGAATCCAGGCAGTTCCTTTTGTTTCCCTTGGAGCCGAAGCTCTAGGCTGTGTGTACTGTGTCCAGGGCTGTGGGGCGGAGCCAGAGGCAGGAGGCGGTGCCAAGGGAGGGGAGAGGGGAGGAGGCATGAGTGAGGTAACTGCCAGGGCCAAGTCCCTCAGAACAGAACAGGGGCTCACTGGTTGGCCTACTCCAGAACAAATGCAGTCGACCGCATGGGGGTAGGGAGAAGTCTGAGTGTGGCCTCCCCGTTCCAGGGAGCGAAGGAAGCCCTAAGGTGGGAGGGGAGAGATCAAAAACTGTTAGGTCCATTCAGCTCTATCTTAAAAGAGGACCCTTCCTTCTTTGTGAGTGTTGATTGAAAGTGATGGAATTCCTGGGAAAAAAGGGTCTTTAAGGGGATCCCAGAGGGGAGGTGACACGGAGAAAAAGGAACCTAGAGACCTCTAAGCAGTGGCATTAAGTTTCTTTTTAATCATTTTAATTTGTCAAGAATTATTTACTGAATACCCACCATAATCTGGATTATCATTCAACAAATAATGCCATGCTCTGCTAGGAATATTCTGTAGTCAGAAAAGCTAAGCTCCGCTCCGCATGACTTCGGGCAAGTCATTTAGTGTCTCTGAGCCTTTTACAAAATGAAGATACCAGGACTCACCCTGCTACTGTTGTGAGGCTCGAATGAATATATACAAATGTGTTTTGTACCAGCAAAGACCATGAATTCAGAAGCGGGGGGGGGGGGGGTAGAGGGGAAAGATCATGGGCCTGAGGCCACACTGTCATGGTCCCCTACTAGCTTGTGGCCTCGAGCCAACTGTACCTTGTCTGAGCAGGCGACTTAACATCTGAACGTGAATTCCCTAAACCCAAACATGAAGGTTAAAGTAACCTAACCTACCAGGGTGCTGGTAAGGATAAAGTCAGTGTGGAAAAGAATTTACCCCAGCACCTGGCATTCAGCTACTAAAACTTAATTCTCTTCCCTATTGTCTAATATTTTCTCTAAGCTTCTAACACACATGGGAAACCTGTGACTATAACCAAATTCAGTGGGTATGGGTTTTCTACCGTGGGAGTTCAAGCAAAAGAGATAATGATGGTAATGTTCCAGGGGACAGGGGTGCCTTAACAGACGTTAAGCATCTGCCTTTGGCTCAGTCATGACCCCAGAGTCCTGGGATCGAGCCCTGCATCAGGCTCCCTGCTTGGCGGGGAGCCTGCTTCTCCCTCTCCCTCTCCCTCTCCCTCTCCCTCTCACTATGCCTGTTACTCCCCCTACTTGTGCTTATTCTCTCTGTCAAATAAATAAATTAAAATTTAAAAAAAGACTAGGGGACAAATAAGAATTCGTTAAGAAAACAATTCAGGAAGTTCCTGGCTGACTCAATTGGTAGAGCATGCAACTCTTGATCTCAGGGTTGTGAGTTCAAGCCCCACACTAGCTACTTTAAAAAGAAAGGGAAGAAGAAGGAAGGGAGGGAGGAAGGAAAAAAGGGAGGGAGGAAAGGAAGGAAGGAAAAAAGGGAGGGAGGAAAGGAAGGAAAGAAAAAGAAGAAAAAGAAAGAAAGGAGAAAGAAGAGAAAGAAAAAGAAAAGGAAAAAGGAAAGAAAAGAAAGAAAAGGAAAAAAACTCAGAGCAGAGAAGTAGGCCAGAAAGAAGAGCTCTCAGAGAAGGGGGAGCATGAATGGAACTCAGCTCTGGGGCTGAGTCGGGGTCAAGCCAGTCCCCCTTTCAGGAGGCAGAGCCTCTGCTCTTCTCCCCACCTGAGTCTGACATGCCCAGGCTGACAAAGCACGCGTCCCTAACCTGTGGATTGCACAGGAGCACTGGGCCCCAAGGAATACATTTCATGGTCCTCACTGTTCTGCCAAGGACGGCCTTGGTATGTGTCATGTAGAGCTAGGGTTGTAGACTTGGCTCACTGTTAAGGAAATACGCTAGATGGGGATGGGAAGTGAGGGGAGAACCCAGAAAAGCAGCAGTGTGGAAAGGTTAACAAACTGGACTTTTGGATTCTGTAACAGACACTACTGGTTGCACACTGAATACCCATTCCCCTACCCTCATCTCCCATTTTAACAGAACCTTGATTTTGTTCTGTGGAGCAGCCAGGAGCTTCGGGGAAGCTTGGAGCCAGCCCTGGGAACGAGTCCTGATGAATCATAGTGTCCTACTCCTCTTGCCGATGATTAGTGAGGCACAGGCTTACGGCATTCTGGACAATAAAGGGAAGTCTGCCAGGATAAGAGAGGGCCCTAAGAAAAGTAAGCAACTTAGAATGCTCTTTAAAAAGATGCATGACAGGGACACCTGTGTGGCTCAGTCGGTTAAATGTCTGACTCTTCATTTCGGCTTAGGTCATGATCTCAGGGTCGTGAGATGGGGCCCTGCATCAGGCTCCAGGCTCAGCACAGAGTTTGCTTAAGATTCTCTGTCCCTCTCCTCCTGCCCCTCCGATAAAAAAAAGATAAATCTTTTTTTTTTTTAATGCATGACAAATTAGAGACAGAGAGGTGGACAAGAAGGAATGGTGCCCTTTCCTGCCTCTAGAAGTTCTATGGACATGACGACAGAACTTCGGTAGGCATCATGAAACCTTGTGGAAAGCTAGGCTAACCTGGGGACAAAGCCTGAATACAGCAAGGATGGATAGTAGAGTAGAAAGGCACGGGTCCTTGATGAGCTACTGAACTAACCAACCTTTTTATATGAAATAATTTCATTATTGTTAAAGCCAATTTAAGTTTTCTTTTATTTGGAGCTCAAGGTAGCATAACATAAAAATAAAAACAACAAAAACTAGTTCAAATCCTAGCTTCCCTGGAGATACAGACCTTGGCCAAATTCATCTCCTCAAGCCTCAGTCTCATCCATAAAATGAAGACACTAACGTTACTACTTCATTGAGTAGGACAAAACAGCAGGACAAAACAGTAGCACAAGATGATACATAAAGAGCAATTGGCCCCAGTGTCTAGCTGATGTTAAGTGCTAAATAAATAGCAATTCACAGTGTTTGGTTGGAATTTGGTGGGAATGGGAGAAAGGAAAAGAGCTGAGGACAATAACAGAGGTTGGGGGGTTAGGGGAAAGCGTGTGAAGCTGAGAAGTTGAAAGGTTAAAATGTGAAGGTGAGATACAGATTAGAACGTAGAGGCTGGAACAAATTCTGCAGAACCAACCGTGGCAGTTAGGATCAGTGTGTGGATTAATACAAGTTAGGAAACAGGTTACAGTGAGTCTTAGATTTGTGTTTGTGAAGAAACTGTCCACTCCTCTTGGTGAAATGGGCTGTTACTATTGTTCTTTCCATCTGTGTAAACAGTATTTCTAAGTTCCTGAAGATCAGAAAAGTGTTCTAACCTGGGAAGGAAGTGAAAGAACTAGCTGAGGGGTCCACAGGATGGTTCACTGCCTCTGTGCCCCCGATTCCAGGGGACGGTCATCATGGCAACGCAACCCCAGCTCGCTCCTCATGGGAGCTGCACAGCCAGTGCTGGTGGAGAGGTTTCACTGGGATTACACCTGCTCACAAAATGAGGGTCCAGTTTGGAAAGCCACATCAGTGCCTTGACCGTTCCACACAGTGTGTTAGGTCTCCAAAACAGCAGTCTATAACTGTCATTCTGCTTTTGATCCTGACCAGGAATTGCTGTAAAATTTCATATAAGTACAAATATCAAATCATTATGTTGTACACCTGAAATTAATGTTATATGTCAACTATACCTCAATTTTTAAAAATCCATCAGAATATTTACCCAAAAAAGGTTTCAGATGGATCCCAGATCAGTCATTTGATTGTAAGACATTACTGGGCAAGCATAAATCTCCTTAATGAAGATGAATTAAAAAATCATGGGGCCCTTGAAAAAAATTTCTCAGATAAGAGACCACCAAAAGTGAAACAAGATGTGAAAAGAATAAACTCCAAATGATTACATACAACACAAAACCTTTTTAAATTAAAATAGATACAATGATTCAACAATTCCACTTCTGGGTATTTACCTGAAGAAAATGAAAATATTAATTCAGAAGATACCTGCACCCCATCTATGTTCATTGCAGCATTATTTACAATAGCCAAGATATGGAAGCAACCTAAGTGTCCCTCAACAGATGACTGGATAAAGAAGATGTGGTCCATACACAATGGAATATTACTCAGCCATAAAAGAAGAATGAAATCTTGTCATTTGCAAAAATCTGGATGGACCCAGAGGGATTATGCTAAGTGAAGTAAGTCAGACCGAGAATGACAAATGCCACATGATTTCCCTTATATGTAGAATCTAAAAAACAAAACGAATGAACAAACAGAAACAGGCTCATAAATATAGAGAACAAAGTGGTGGTTGCCAGGGGGGAGGGGTGAAATGGGCAAAAAGAAGCACGCAGGGAGAGCTGCAATAAAACGACATGAAAAGGAAAGCGAGGTAACGATGAGCATGAGTTTCAGATGCCTGCCTACAGAGAGTGAGACAAATGGGAGGAGAGACCACACAGTTAGATGTACGTTATTGTCAAGGTCTCAGTTTTTGGGATAGTGGCTTCATAAATGCTTGTTATTATACATTAGTAAATAAAGCTGGACCAATGATGAGACTATATCATAAACCAAGGATTATGATAATCCAAATCTGGGCATTTGACATCCAAGTGGTAGGGTGGGGATGGGAGGAATCCAAGTAGAAATGACCAGAAACAGTGGTATTGACAGGTAGATTTTAATACTCTTTTGTTTTAAGTAACTCAAGAAGTCAAAATACTAAGAAGGAATACCAGAATCTGAATAAGGATGATTTATTAGCTATACACCCAGGGGACTTTAAAAACTGGTCATATAGTCTAGTCCTGACTAGAGCATGGCACTAATAGTACAGGCTTGGGTGAATCACTTCAAGTCTTTGAGCCACATGTATAAAATGAAAGAGACGCACTGGATGGGTATTAAGACTCCTAGTCCTGGGGCACCTGGTTGGCTCATTTGGTGGAACATGGAATTCTGGATCTGAGGGTTGTGAGTTTGAGCCCCATGTTAAGTGTGGAGATTACTTAAAATCTTAAAAAAGAAAAGGAAGGAAGGAAAAAAGACCCTTTCCAGTTCTAACTCCCTTCTCTATTTGTCGGTGCAAATGTTTAATAGGCTTTAAAAAATTTTTTTTTCAAAAAAATAACAGAAACTTCGACATGCTTTCAGAGTCATTTCTAAAATGCAACTACATCTGTAAAAGTTCCATACAGTTTCAGTGATCTTTAAAATGTGCATTTTCCTCCTAGGATGCAGCTCCAATTGAATCTTACTCAACTGTAAGTTTTCCTGAAAATAGGCCACTATCTGGATATCACTGCTCTGAGCACAGAGGATGGATCAAAGCAAAGGAAATGTCACAGTCTCCTGGCCTTTTTACATGTATAATATTCTTCAAATCCACAAGGATCAACATTAATTTATTCAGTTCACTAACTTTAATTGAACTTCTCTGCCAGGCAGTTACCTTCTGGTCAATACAGAGATGAATAGATGAATTAGATATAACTCCTGATCTCAGTGATGTTACATCTTTAAAGAAGAGACACAGGTACAGAGAAAGTCAAAACACAATAAATGCCACAATGGAGATTTAAACAAAAACAAATTACCTTATGGGGCACCTGGGTGGCTCAGTCAGTTAAAGCATCTGACCTTTGATTTCATCTCAGGTCTTGATCTCAGGGTCGTGAGTTCAAGCCCCACATTGGGCTCCACGCTGGGCATGGAGCCTACATTAAAAACAACAACAACAACAACAACAAAACCTACCTTATAACTGGCCACAAAGAAAAACCTCAAAAATTCCAACAAGCACAAAATAATCAAGCCACATTTACTCACACAAACACAATAAATCTGTAAATGAAAAATAAAAATTAAGTTAAACAAAGAAAAGAAACACTAAGACATTTTTTAAAATTTATTTTAAGTAGGTTCCACCCTGGTGTGGGGCTTGAACTCACGACCCTGAGATCAAGAGTCATGCTCCACCAACTGAGCCAGCCAGGCACCCCTAACACATTTTTAAAATGCCTTCTTGGGGTGCCTGGGTGGCTCAGTTAAGCATCTGCCTTGGGCTCAGGTCATGATCCCAGGCTCCTGGGATCAAGTCCTGCCATCAGGCTCCCTGCTTCTCCCTCTCCTCCCAGCTCAGTGCTCTCTCCTGCAATCTCTCTCTCTCTCTCAGATAAATAAATAAAATCTTTTTTGAAAAGTCTTAAATAATTCTTGGAGCAAAGAAAAAAAGTATGATTATGCACCATCATTCAGAGATAAATAACATGAGAATTCATCAAAGCTGAATTCAGAGGCAAATTTTTTTTTTAAAGATTACTTGAGAGAGAGTGAGCAAGCAGGGTGAGGGGCGGAGAGAGAGGGAGAGAATCTTAAGCAGACTCCCTGCTGAGAGAGGAGTCAAATTCAGGGCTCCATCCCAGGACCCTGAGATCATGACCTGAGCGGAAACCCAGAATCCGACACTTAACCAACAGAGCCACCCAGATGCCCCTTCAGAGGCAATTTTTAGCCTTGAGTGCATACTGACATCATGACTAAGGACATAGGCTTGATTCTGGATCTCTCACTAGCTGTACGACCTTGGGTAAACTGGTAAACCTCTCTGGATCTCTTTTTCCCCTCTTCTATAAAATGGGAATAGTAATACTGTAAGCATTAACTTAAATGCTAATATAAAGCAGAGTAGTTGCTGGCACCTAATACACTGTCAGTAACATCACAACAAACATTCCAGTGGGAGCGGGGTTTGTGACCAGAAACAACTGCCTACTTTCCTGGCCCAAGTACAGGAACAGGGTCAAGAATGAGAGGAAGAGGGATTATCTTAGAGATGAATTCGATTGCGTGGGTACGCAAGGCAAGAATTATACAGCCTGCTTTGTAGCCTGGCCTCGTGGAAACTGGAATTGAGGACCTTGAAAGCTGAGAGGAGCGAAGGCCTTTTTTTCACTCTTCTCCCTGGGACCACATGCTTCTCTCTGTGAATCTGCTCACTTCTCTCTCTCTCCTCCCCTCATTCTCTCTCTTGCTCCACAAGCTCTCTGTCTCTCCCCTTCCCAGATGGATTTACCTGCCACTATTAGTTTCTATTCCCTCATAACTTCAGTGTGCATGTGGCTCATTGGGAAATGAGCTCCTCTTCCCCCACCATCTCCGTAACAGTGATTTCTTAAGCAGGGACGTGCTTCAGAATTACGTAGAGTGTTTTTTTAAAAATATTCATGGCTGGCCCCATCCAGGTTATTCTGAGAATTAGGTTCCTGGTATATAATTTTTTTAACTTTTTAATTTGGAAAAAAAAAACCTACAGAAAAATCGCAATAAAAATATAACCTTTACCAAGATTTACCAGTTGTTAACATTTTACAGCTCAGAAGTATAAGATTCCATGTGCCCAGGAAGAAAGGAGAGGCAGATACAGATGAACACTGATACCTGTCTCTCCAAAGCCTGGCCTCACAGCAGATGAGGTGGCTGCCCTGACCGGTCAGCCATGCCGAGGGAGGCCAGGAGGTCACGTGCCGCAGGCTGTGAGGACCTCTGCAGAACAGACTGCAGACAGCCTGGCCAGGTAAACAAGTCTAAAAAAAACTAACTAAATTAGCTAATAAATAAGCAGTCAACTCAAGAAGCTAGAAAAAGAGGCACATCATAAGCTAAGGAAAAGAGGAGGAAAATTTTGTGAAGCTAACAATAGACACCAATAAACCAGAAACCAGAAAAACAATAGAAATTATTTTTTAAGAACTGTTTAAAAAAAAAAAAAAGACAACATAGTCAGCAAACTACTGGCACAGCTAGCCTAGAGCAAAGACTATACAATGCCCCTCCCCACCAGTGGCATGAGGAAGTGGCTAAAAACACAGGTACACAGGAATTTTTTTTTTAATTATAAAAGAATAATATGTGAAATTCCATGTAACTAAACCAAAAAGTTTCAGTGCAATTAAAATTGTCTGAGAAAATATAAATCAAAATCAACCCAAAATGATACAGAACATCCGAATAAAATAATAGCCACAGAAGAACATGAAAAAGTGGCCAAATAGATGCCCCCTACCCAAAGACCCACAACACACTTAATTTACCAAATCAGTATTAACTTAATTCAAGACCTGACATACTCAAGACCTAACAACCTCACACAAGTTATACAGATGAAAAATTCTAAATAAAACATCAAACCAGGGATAGCAAATAGCATGATGCTTGTCTGCTCTCCTCCAGTCTGGTGGAAGATACCACTAAATGATCACAGCCCTCTTTCCGGGGCTTCTCAAGGCTCCGCAAGACAGCGTATCTTGAGTGGTTTCTGCCAAAGGCTCAGCATGAGGGAGAGCTGGCACGTGTTCTCTCTTTGTTACCCCTGAATTGAGAGCCAAATACGGGCAGATATGTATCTGTCTATCTTGTTCACAGTGTCTCTCTAGCATGCAGCACAGCTATCTGGCACATAATAGGAACTAAACAAAATCTAGCAATATTGTAAAGGAATACTACACGTTAAGATTAGTAGGTTTCTGGGACTACAGCAGTGATTGAACTAGAAAATCTATCAATGTAGTTAAAACGAATAAACCAAAGGAATAGCCATTTCATCACTCACAGACCCTGGGGAACTCTTTTAGGAAATTAAATATCCATTTGTGATTTTTAAAAGGCTTTTTAGTAAACCAGGAATAGAAACATGAAAAAGAATATTTGCAATGAACAGCCAATATCAAACTACATCAAAGAGAAAAGCCAGGGCCAGAATCGGCAAACAGATCTCATTCATTGTACCAAATCCAGTTAACTAGTCACTTAGGGGAATGTTACTGTGAGGTTTCTGAAAAAGGGTTGTGGCTTAGCAGAAAAAAGTCCTAAGGATTAGCTATGTTGGCCGTGGGCATAAGATGGATGCCAGCATATGGAGTTGATAGTCCTTCACTTCAGGCAATCTTACAAAAGTCAGAACCAAGACAAGGCCAATCTCTATTACCTTTACTACTCAACATCACTCTAGATAGTCTAGACAGTACGTGAAAGAAAAATAAGTAATAAGAACCATCAGTGTTGGAAAAGAAGAAAATATTTATCTGCTTAGCTACAAAACCCTAAGAAGCCACTGAAAAACAATGAGAATAAGAGTAGTGTAAGATGGCTTATTACACGGAAAATAAATTCAAATACGAATAGCTTTAGCCAGCACGACCAGTTAGATGTCATGCTGGGGGACTCCAGAATATCCAAGTGTTCTTCCGAGGATTACCCAAAGCAAATCAACTACATAAGGCTGAGGCAACTGTGTGTTTGCCTTCCAACAATTTGACTAGATTGTAATCCCTAGAGCAACCCCTAAGAAAGTAACTAAAATATGTTTTAAAAAATATGAAAACTAGAATTACATGCTAAAAAATACTGGTTTAAACCAACAAAGGTAGTAAAGGAGTAACAGAGGAACAAAACACATCAAAAGGAGGGGCACCTGGGTGGCTCAGTCGTTAAGCGTCTGCCTTCGGCTCAGGGCGTGATCCCGGCGTTATGGGATCGAGCCCCACATCAGGTTCCTCTGCTGGGAGCCTGCTTCTTCCTCTCCCACTCCCCGTGCTTGTGTTCCCTCTCTCGATGGCTGTCTCTCTCTGTTAAATAAAGTCTTTAAAAAAAAAAATCATGGGGCACCTGGGTGGCACAGCGGTTAAGCGTCTGCCTTCGGCTCAGGGCGTGATCCGGCGTTGTGGGATCGAGCCCCACATCAGGCTCCTCTGCTGTGAGCCTGCTTCTTCCTCTCCCACTCCCCCTGCTTGTGTTCCCTCTCTCGCTGGCTGTCTCTATCTCTGTCAAATAAATAAATAAAATCTTTAAAAAAAAATAAATAAAAATAAAAAAATAAAAAAATAATAAAAAGGAACATGAGGCAATGAAAATGTGTGTCCACACAAAAACCCGCACGTGAGTGTTCATAGGAGCATCATTCATAAGAGCCAAACAGTGGAAACAACCCAAATGACAATCAGCGGATGAACAGATAAACACAGTACATTCACACAATGGAATATTATTTGCCAAGAAAAGAGAAGAATGAAGTACTGATACATGCTATCACATGGACGAACCTTGAAAACACTATGCTGAGTGAAAGCAAGATACAAGAGCCCATCTGTTGCATGATTCCATATATGAAATGTCCAGAAGAGGCAAATTTATACAATGAGAAAGTTAACTAATGGTTGCCTAGGACTATGGGTAAAGGAGTTGGGGTGGGCGGGGGGGGGATATAGGGAGTGACTGCCAATGGACATGAGGTTCCTTCTTGGGATGATGAAAATATTCTAGAATGGATTGTGATGATAGTTGCAAAATTCAGTGAATACGACAAAAACCACTGAATTTTATACTTTTTTTTTTAAGACTTTATTTATTTATTTGGCAGAGAGATAGCCAGCGAGAGAGGGAACACAAGCAGGGGGAGTGGGAGAGGAAGAAGCAGGCTCCCAGCGGAGGAGCCTAATGTGGGGCTTGATCCCAGAACTCTGGGATCACGCCCTGGGCCAAAGGTAGATGCTTAACAACTGAGCCATCCAGGCACCCCCGAATTTTATACTTTAAATGGGTGAGTTATATGGTATTTCAATTATATTTCAATATAAAACTGATAAAAGATAAAATTGTAGAATACCCAAAAAAGCAACCCAAATCTAATAATGCAAGAGGAGAAGAAGGAGAGAGAGGAGGAGGGGGAAGAGGGGAAGGAAAAGAAGAAAAAAAAAAAATCAAGATCAAGTTAGGTTTATTCTATAAATGCAAAGTTAGTTTAATTTTAGAAAATTAATTAATATACTATATCATTGTTTAGAAATCTTTTCTCCCTGCCTACCATCCCCACTATAGACAGAGTATACTTTGGGCTTTGCCATATGACTTGCTTTGGCCACGGGAATTTTGACAGACATGTTATGACCTACAGACATGAAAGCAGTTGCAAAACCGTACTTGTCGTCTTACATTTCTTCCATCGCCATGAGAAGAAAATGCCCAGGCTATCCAGCTGGTCCCAGGAAGAGAGACAAATGGCACACAGCAAAACATGCTAGCCAATCCTAGTTTAGAATGCTGACCCCAGTCAACCCATGGATTTAGGAGAATTAGTAATTGTTTTGTGCCACCGGGTTTTTGGTTGTTTTTTTTTTTTTTTAAGATTTATTTACTGGGGCCCCTGGGTGGCTCAGTTGGTTGAGCATCCAACTCTTGATTTTGGCTCAGGACATGATCTCAGGGTCCTGAGATCGAGCCCCTCATTGGGCTCTGCACTAAGCGTGGAGCCTGCTTGAGATTCTCTCTCTCTCCCCCTCTGCCCTTCCCCCTGCTTGTACTTTCTCTCTCTCAAAAAAATTTTTTAAAGATTTATTTACTTATTTTAGAGAGAGAGAGAGTGCAAGCAGGGGGAAGAGTAGAGGGAGAGGGAGACAAGGAGACTCCCTGCTGAGTGGGAAGCCCGTCACAGGACTCAATCCCAGGACCCGGAGATCATGACCGGAGCCAAAATCAAGATTTGGATGCTTAATTGACTGTGCCACCCAGGTATCCCTATGCCACTGGGTTTTGATATGATTAGTTACATGCCGCTTTTGTGGTAAGAGCTAACTGGTATACATAGCTACAAAAAACCCCACGGTAAACATGAAACTTAATAGTGAAAAATCAAAAACATTCTTTTAAAGATCAGGAACAAGATACAAGCGTCTACTGCCATTACTTCACTCAATACTATACTGAAGGTCTCAAGCAAAATAACAGAAATCAAAGATATAAATATTAGAAAAAAACCATAGTAAAGATTTTGTATTTTTTGTTTTATGGGTTTTTTTTAATTTATTTATTTGTCAGAGAGTGAGGGAGGGAGAGGGAGAGAGAGCACAAACGGGGAGCAGCACACAGAGGGAGAAGCAGGTTCCCCACTGAGCAAGGAGCCTGATGCAGGACTCAATCCCAGGACCCTGGGATCATGACCTGAGCCAAAGGCAGACGCTTAACGAACTGAGTCACCCAAGCATCCTGATAGTAAAGATTTTGAATTTGATTCTGAATGAGATAATGGAGGTTTTGAGCAGAGAGAGAAAATGAACTGACTTACACCTTAAGCAGGAGTATTCTAGATGCTGGGTAGAGAAGAGGCTGTAGGGAGACAGAGGCGTAAACAGAGACCAAAAAGAAGACTACTGCAAAAATCCAGGCAAGAGGCAGAGGTGGCTTAGATGGGGTCAGAGGCAGTGGAAATGTCAGAAGTGATCAAGATATGGATAGATTTCAAACATTTAGCATACGCAATTTGTTGATATGCTGAATATAGGGTAGAGAAAAAGAGAAAAGTCAAGGATAACTCTGAATTGTCCTGCCTGAGCACCTAATGGATTAGATTTACTGAGATGGGAAAGCCTTAGAGAAAAGCTGGGAAAGAGGTACAAGATTCAAGAGTTCTGCTTTGTACCCACTGATTTTGAAAAGCCAGTTAGATATCCAACTAGAGGGGGCGCCTGGGTGGCTCAGTCTGTTAAGTGTCCGACTCTTGGTTTCAGCCCAGGCCATCATCTCATGGGTCATAGGATTGAGCCCCATGTCCCGCTCCCATGCTCGGCGAAGAGTCTGCTGGAGATTTTCTCTCTCTGCCCCTTCCCTCCCAAACACAAGCACATGAGCACTCTCTCTCTAAAATAAATAATCTTAAAAAAAAAAAAAAAAAGATGATATGGGGCACCTGGGTGGCTCAGTTGGTTGAGCGTCTAACTTTGGCTCAGGTCATGATCTCAGGGTCCTGGGATTGAGCTCCACATCAGGCTCCCCACTCCATGGGAAGTCTGCTTATCCCTCTTCCTCTGCCCCTCCCCCAGCTTGTGCACACTCTCTCTCTGTCTCAAATAAATAAAATCTTAAAAAAAAAAAAAAGATATCCAACTGGAGCTGATGAGTAAGCAACTGAAAATAGGAGCCGAGTTCAGAGGAAAGGTGGAAGAGAAAATGGGAGTTATTAGCTATGAACAGTATTTAAAGCCTTGGAGTTAATGAAATGACCTGCCGCATAAGTGTGTAGAAAGAAGAGCAGAGGTCCAATGATGGAGCCCTGGGTATGTCAGTGTTTAGAGATCGGGAAGATGTAGAAGATCAGCAAAAGAGACCTAGAAGAAAGAGCCCATAAAATGTGAGGAGAATCAAGAAATTAAATGAAGAAAGGAATTTGAGATGGTATTTTGGTTACACAGAAAATGGCCTTAGGAGACAATGCTAATGAAGTGCCATGATGCCTACAAGTTACTTTCAAATGGTACAATAAAAATGTATTATATTCTATCAGCTCATATATCGTATACCACATTAGAGAGAGAGACACAGAACAAAGAGCAAAACGTTAACAATTGTTGAGACTAGATGAAGGTATACAGGTATTCACCATGCATTCCTTCAACTTTTCTGCATGTTTGAAATTTTTCATAATAAAGAGATGGTAGAGAGGACTGTTTTGAGAAGAATAGGTAATCAACTATATTCATGAAACTGCCCTTCCTAAGGCCAAGTAATCTTACATCCCTAGTAGCCAGGCTGTGGTCTCTAAATACCATTTCTAACTAAAAGGAACTATGAATCATTGGAAAAAATAGCTGATACGAGCTCTAGTCTAGGAGTGCACAAAATGAGCCTGGAACATTTTACCAAATCAAATAGCAAAAAACCTTAAGGGTTGTGTCAAAAGGACTCATTCCCACTGGCCAAAACAGGACAATTTAAAAATGATAAAAACAGCTAACAATTGAGACACATCATACATGTGTTAAATTATGAGTTCATAATGGTACTATTTTAAAAAATCCTCAGAGTGCCTGGGTGGTTCAGTCAGTTAAGCATCCAACTCTTGATTTCAGCTCAGGTCATGATCTCAGGGTTGTGAGATTGAACCCTGTGTGAGGCCCCGCACTGAGCATGGAGCCTGCTTAAGATTCTCTCTCTCCGGGGCGCCTGGGTGGCACAGCGGTTGAGCGTCTGCCTTCGGCTCAGGGCGTGATCCCGGCATTATGGGATCGAGTCCCACATCAGGCTCCTCCGCTGTGGGCCTGCTTCTTCCTCTCCCACTCCCCCTGCTTGTGTTCCCTCTCCCGCTGGCTGTCTCTCTCTCTGTCGAATAAATAAATAAAATCTTAAAAAAAAAAAAAAGAAGAATGAGTATCATTTTCTAACTCCTACATTGATGAAACCAGAGCAGTGATTCTCAGGGACAATTTTGTCCCCCAGGGGACAACTGGCAATATCTAGAGACATTTTTGGTATCACAACTAGGAGAGCTGCTACTGGCATGCAGTGGGTAGAGGCGAGGGACAGCCCCCTAACAATAAAGAATTTTCTGGCTGCGGGGAGCTGGGGTGGCTCAGCCTGTTAAGCGTCTGCCTTTGGCTCAGGTCATGATCACAGGGTCCTGGGATCCCAGGTCCTGGGAGCCCCACATCAGGCTCCCTGCTCGGCGAGGACCTGCTTCTTCCTCTCCACCTCCCCTCTGCTTGTGTTCCATTTCTGTCAAATAAATAAAATCTTTAAAAAAAGAAGAAGAAGAAGACTCCTGGGGTGCCTGGGTGGCTCAGTCAGTTAAGCGTCTGCCTTTGGCTCAGATCATGATCTCAGGGTTCTAGGATCAAGTCCAGCATCGGGCTCCTTGCTCAGCAGGGAGTCTGCTTCTCCCTCTGCCGGCTGTTCCCCCTGCTATACTCTTCCACTCTCTGTCTCTCTCTCTGGCAAATAAATAAAATCTTTTTTTTTTTAAAGATTTTATTTGACAGAAAGAGACAGCGAGAGAGGGAACACAAGCAAGGCGAGTGTGAGAGAGAGAAGCAGGCTTCCCGCTGAGCAGGGAGCTCGATGCAGGGCTCGATCTCAGGGTCCTGGTATCATGATCTGAGCCAAAGGCAGACGCTTAACAGCTGAGCCACGCAGGCGCCCCTTTTAAAAAAATAAAGAAGAATCCTTATCTTTTAGAGGTTGACATACTGAAATATTTGTTGATGAAATGATATAGTATTAGCAATATACACCAAATAATTAGGTGGGGGGAGACAGCAGGGGCATAGAGTATATATGAAACAAGACTGACCATGAATTGATCATTGGAGAATCACTGGCATAGAAGGTGCATGAAAGCAGGTACCTTCACCTCAGCCAGCTCATTTACGGCAACAATACAACTGAGGCACAGGTAAGTGATTTTGCACAAGGGTCTCCACAAATGGTCTTACCCGACATAAATAAGGGTTCATTGTTCTATTCTCTACTTGTTCTTCTTTTCATGTTTGACATTTTTCCATCATAAAAGTCTGAAAAACAACAACAAAAAGATCTTCTAATAGCCTAACTTAAGGAATACTGAAAACTTATCTTAGCAGACCCACTCTACTATTTAATGCTGTTCATTATTCCACTTTCCCTAAATTCCCCATTCCTTGGATTCCATGGCACCAGTCTCTCTAGATTCTCTTCCTATCTTTTCACCTTGTTTCTTCTCAGTCTTCTTCATGGAATTCTCTTCATCCACCCACCCATTTATTTATTTATTTACTTTTATATTTTATTTATTTGAGAAAGAGTGAACACACAAGTAGGCAGAGGGGCAGAGGGAGAAACAAACTCCCCGCTGAGCAGGGAGCCTGACACGGGGTTCCATCCCAGGACCCCGGGATCATGACCTGAGATGAAGACAGACACTTAACCGACTGAGCCCCCCAGATGCCCCCCCACCCTTTTAATGTTGATGTTCCGATTCTTGTCAGCCCATTTCTCCCTCTATACACCCTACTTGAATGGCGACATCTACCTTCATAGTTTCCTTTATCATCACCCCTTTTCTTATGGCAATCATCTGTCTTCCCCCAAACTTTCCTCCTCCTGGCTTCTTTATCTCAGCTGATACCATCCAGTCATCTAAGCTCAAATTTAAAAATGATCCTGGCCTGGGCACCTGAGTGGCTCAGTCGGTTAAGCATCTGCCTTAGGCTCAGGTCATGATCTCCCGGTCCTGGGATCGAGCCCCCACATCAGGCTCCCTGCTCAGCAGAGAGTCTGCTTCTCCTTCTCCCTCTGCACGCCCCCCAACTCGTGCTCTCTTGCTCTCTCAAACAAATAATTCAAATCCTTAAAAAAAAAAAAAAAAATCCTGGGGAGCCTGGGTGGCTCAGTCAGTTAAGCATCTGCCTTCAACTCAGGTCATAATCCCCAAGCCTCAGGATGGAGCCCCACCACAGGCTCCCTGCTCAGTGGAGGTCTGCCTCTCCCTCTCTTGGCTCCTCCCCCTGCTTAAGTCGGCTTCTCCCTCTGCTCCTTACCCCACTTGTGCTCTCTCTCAAAGAAAATCTTTTAAAAAAAAAAATAATTAAAATAATAATTTAAAAAAATTAAAAAATTATCCTGGCTGATGCTCCTTCCCTCCATTGAACTGACTCTAGATACTAAATCAATCAGCAAGTTTTCCAATATTAGTCGAATGTTTCCTCCTCTCCTTCCCTACTATCCCTATCCTAGTTCAGTCTCTCACCCTCTCCTGACTGACGGATTGGCAATCTCCTTGCCTCCATACGACAACCACAGTGATCTTTCTACAACAGGATCCTGGTTCCTATGCTTGGAATTACTACCACCAACAATAGTAACTCTCAAAGGGTCAGATATATTTGATTAAATTATCTATTGTACTATTATTTTAACAAAATGAAGCATAAATTCCTAGTGCTTATCTCATACAACTATGGAAAGCAAACTTACAAATTAATTAGTGGATGCTAACATTAAGGTGATGAATGAGTTTGTTTTGCTGAGACCAAACTGACTCTGGAAGAATGAATATGATGCATAAGGCCCAGGCATATGTTGTTCTCAAGACTTGCCTGCCTCCCCTGGCTCTAGGACGACTGCGAATTTCTCCCATTCTCTCTCCAAACCTGTGCGAAACCTTCTGTTGCACGGTGCCCGTGCCTTCTCTCCGGCCTTCTCTCCACCCTAAGGCACCGTTTGTAAATCTAAGACCGCTTTTTCTCTACTCATTAGCCCTGGACAACTAAATAGAACTCAGCTCCAACTCTCATAAACACAGGCCAGGACTTGTCAGAAGGCGAGCACCCATATGGATGCAGACTGTGCTTGTATAAATTTCCTTTCCATCTTACCACAAAAATAGAAATGCAGTACTCGAGAATTTTTGAAAAGAATTCAGCCTTCCTCCCTGAAGCACTGTCGCAACGCGTTTCCCTCCGGAGACCTGCAGCTTCCACTCCCGCCGCCCTCCATTCCGCCGCTAGGTGGCGAGATGCTCACTGCCGCCCGCAAACGCTTGCCCCGGAGGCGTCCGTCGAATCGAGCGACGTCACTCATCCCTGGCGATAATTGGCTATTTCACCGACGCCCGGGGGGAGGAGCCAGCGGAGAACCGGAAGCGTTGGGTAAGGCGGGTGCGCAGTGCGTGCGCATTCAGGGCCCAGCGCCGACTTAAAAGAGGCCAGCTGCAGCTCCTCCTCCAGCCTGAGGGGGCACTCTGGATTCCTACGAGGTGGAGGGCGGAACCTTCTGAGAGGGGTCACACTGATAAGGGCTGGGCCACACTGAGGGGAGGAGTCACGTTGAGAGGAGGGGTCACAGTGACCGGCGGAGTCACTCTGGGGGGGGGGTCTCATTGTGTGGGAGGAACAGACAGAGGGGTGTTGCACTGAGGGGTTCTGGTACACACCGACGGCGGCAGTACCGTACTGAGGAACGGTTCCTCTGAAGGGGTGGGGGGGGGTCTCCGAAGGGAAGGGCTCCTGGAGGGGCGGGGTTTTGCCGAGGGGTGGGATCCCACGGAAGGAGGGGCTTCCGGGCAGGTGGAGGCTTTTCTGCAGAGAGATAGGGCAGTTTGGAGGAAAGAGTAAGAGGAAGGTTCAGGCTGGGTGGTCACCGGGCGGATACTCCTCTTTTCCTTTGAACTTTATTCGAGGGAGGCGGGATGGAGTAAGGAGGTGTGGGGCCACACCTGGGACGGGCTGGCCACGGGCTCACTATACAGGCCTGAGGCATCACAACCTCCCGAGAGGGGAGAAGGTGTCAGGGAATCCAGAGGTGTAGGGGTCGAGACCTGGGAAATGGGTAGGCTGAGCCAGAGCGGAGGCCGGGAAGGTAGGCAGGTTGCTGGGCTACCTCCGATTGTGTCTGACCCTGAAGGGTCTACTTTTCTGCCCTGCTGGCCCACGGAGCCCAGGAATCCGGCGGCTTCCTGAGCCCGGCTCTCCTCAGACAGTGGCCTGAGGGTGGGAGGAGAGAAAGGACTCACAGGGCAGCTAAAAGACATTTGAGCTGCGCGTACGCACAGTCAGCCCATAAGTCCCTTCAGTTACTCAGCTCGGGCCCGAACTTATTTGGCCCCGACGTCCCAGACCCACTCGCCTAGAGTGTCGCGGCCACCGGTTGGGGGTTGCGTACCTGAGGGGGCGTGGCCGCTGCCCGTGGGCCGGGCTGGAAGGAGTTAAGCGGAGGCCCGGCTCAGCCCCGCCCCCGGCAGGCCGCGGAGCCCGAGCCCCAGCGGCTAAGCGGAGCAGCGGCCGCCCGCCCGCCAGCCAGCCCGCCTCCGCCTGCGGGGAGCCCGCCCGCCTGCCCGCCGGCGCCCAGGAGAGCCACCGCCACCGCCCGGCCCAGGCCCAGGCCCAGGCCTTGCGCAGAGCAAAGCGGAGCGGCGTCTACCCAGGCCCTGCAAGCCGGCGCGGCGGGGGCGGGCCCAAGATCTTCCGCGGATCTTCCATTCTCCAGGGCGGGAGCGGGAGCCCCGGCGTCCCGGATCTGGCTGGGCGCACGCCCATGGCAAGCGCGGCCTGCCCGGGCCCTGGCGACCCTGCCATGTGAGGCAGGCCCGGGCTGGGGGCCCGGCCATGGCCGGGGAACGGCCCCCACTGCGGGGCCCTGGGCCAGGGCCGGGAGAGGCGCCGGGGGAGGGGCCCCCGGGACCGGGGGGCACGGGTGGAGGCCCGGGCCGGGGCCGCCCCTCCTCCTACCGGGCTCTCCGCAGCGCCGTGTCCAGCCTGGCGCGCGTGGACGATTTCCACTGCGCCGAGAAGATCGGGGCCGGCTTCTTCTCTGAGGTCTACAAGGTAGGATCAGCAGAGAGGGCAGAGGGGCGGGTCCGAGCCTTAGACGCGAGGCTGGAACTAGGGGGACCCGTGCGACCTGGCGGATCTGACCGGGACTCGCGAACCTATGCCGCCCCCAGGTTAGGCACCGACAGTCAGGGCAAGTCATGGTGCTGAAAATGAACAGACTCCCCAGTAACCGGGGAAACACGCTACGGGAAGTGCAGCTGATGAACCGGCTCCGACACCCCAACATCCTAAGGTGAGCGGCCCCAGCCGCTTGCTGAGAAGCTTGCTGGGAGAAGAGGAAAGATCCCGCGGGAAAAGTGGGAACTATAGAGGGGCCTGGACTCTTACAGCCTACCCTCCTATCTTCCCCATCCTCTTCCAGGTTCATGGGGGTGTGTGTGCACCAGGGGCAGCTGCACGCTCTTACAGAGGTGAGGATGGGCCAGGAAGGAGGGGACCCCCACCACCACCAAGGGGAGAGGGAGTCAGCGCCCAGTGCATCTACAGAGGAATAATGAGAGGCAGCAGGACCTCCTCCCATGAGACGCTTCCCTGAACTTCCCTTTGGGCTAACCACAAATAAAATGCCTCAGTTGGCCACATTCTCTCTTTGCACAATGCTGTCCAATAGAACTTTCTGCAGTGATGAAAATGTTCTATAGCTACATGTGGCTAGGGAGCAGTAGAAATATGACCAGTGTGACTGCGGAACTAAATGTTTAATTTTGTTTAAACTTAGTAATTTAAATAGTTGCAATGCCTTGAACAGGACAGCCCTAGAATATGAGTGGGGGAACCAGGAGCACAGACTGACCCTTCTGACCTTTGTGATCCTCCTGAGTGTCTCCTGGCTTATAAGTGGGAGACCTAGAGTACAGGCGGAAACCTTGACATTCATTCCCCTTCTCCCCCCTATGCCCCAGTATATGAATGGGGGGACCCTGGAACAGCTGCTCAGCTCCCCGGAACCCCTGTCCTGGCCTGTCAGGCTCCACCTGGCTCTGGACATTGCCCGTGGCCTGCGGTACCTGCATGCCAAAGGTGTATTCCACCGAGACCTGACATCCAAGGTAGGCTGGCCAGGTGGGTGGAGGCATGAAAGGGGATTTGAGGCTATTACATTGTAACCGGCCCACAGATGTTGGAATGTGGATAGTAGACATATTAGGATGTTGGAGTAGCAAGGCCCTGGAGAATGGGGACTGGGGGGAGGGGAAGCTCTGAGGGGCCGAGTACCACGATATGTTTGGAGTGATAGATGATGTTGAAAGATTGGGGTGCATTGGAGAACTGGGAGATCAGAGAGGGTTGGGGTTACTCTGAAGTGACAGGGCATTGGGGTATATATTGGGAGATAGAGAATAAAAGGTGATGGGTGTGTGGGGATGCTATATGTATGTCAGAACTGTCTCATCCGACGGGAAGACCGAGGATTCACGGCTGTTGTGGGTGACTTCGGGCTGGCTGAAAAGATTCCTGTGTATAGGTGAGGTGAATGCCCCTGTGCCCCCCCCCCCCAAACTTTCTAGGAGGTCCTATCTAAGTGAAGCCCCCAGAGACATTTCATTTGGAGTGGGGAGGGGGCTGACCTCATCCCCTTTTGTTTAGGGGGGTTATCTGAGTGGGATGTCTCTGATCACTCTGCCCCTACCCCTGCAGGGAAGGGGCAAGAAAGGAGCCATTGGCCGTGGTAGGTTCCCCATACTGGATGGCTCCAGAAGTGTTGCGGGGTGAGCTGTATGATGAGAAGGTAAGACATCGATCCTTTAGATTCCAAGGCCTTCCAGAGACCCTTGAGATACTTTATAAGGCCCCATTCCAAGTTCTTTAACAGCCATACTGAATATTTAGGAGACCCCCAAATTCCCCGTTGACCTCTCATAGGCACCCCTCCAATGCATGAAACTATCAAGACTTCCCCCAAATTCTGACAAAATTCTGACGTGAAAACCGTGGGTTCCTCCCGCTGACATTCTCTCCTTCCCACCAGGCCGATGTCTTTGCCTTTGGGATTGTCCTCTGTGAGCTCATTGCGCGAGTACCTGCGGACCCAGATTACCTACCCCGAACTGAGGTGAATGATGCCTCCAGGTTTGAAAAGGGGGAGCTCCAGACTGGAGCTCCTAACCAAGGAGGGTTCCCTGGAGGTTGAGGTCTGATTGGGGGTCAGAAGGAGAACCCAAGGAAGACTGACTTGAAGGCCTCCTCCTCTCTGTCCCCACAGGACTTTGGCCTGGATGTGCCTGCTTTCCGGACCCTGGTAGGGGATGACTGCCCACTGCCCTTCCTGCTCCTGGCCATCCACTGCTGCAATGTAAGAGCCTCTCTCTCCCTGCCCACCACCCCCATCCATCAGCTGGCAAGGCCCTTCTGCTCCAAGTGGTGGGAGGAAAATATAGGGACCCTCTTTTGGAGCACTGAGTGAAGCTGTCCCTGTCTCTACCCATCAGATGGAACCTAGCACTCGTGCTCCCTTCACTGAAATCACCCAGCACCTGGAATGGATCCTGGAGCAGCTGCCTGAGCCAGCCCCCCTCACCAGAGCTCCACTGACACACAATCAGAGTAAGTGAGCATGACCTTGACCCAACTGAATTCCTTTTGCCTCTTCCTCAGAACTCAGGGGATTAAGACTAAGTGTATTTATTAATTGTAAGGTGGGGGGGGGGGGTTGTGAAAGGACATCTCAAATAAGATATTTTCAAATTCTAGAGCCAAGGGAGGGGAAGAAGGAAAGAAGAGGTAAAGGAGGGCTAGAGGTGACATCTCCCCCTGTCCAAACTACCCAGCGGACTCCCTTTTGTGAGCTCTAGTCCCACCAGCCTCCTGGTGAATAATGAGGCCTCAAGGAGCCATGATCAATGCTGAGAACAGTAACCACAGACTTCTCTGTCTACAGGGTCTGTTTCAAGAGGGGGTCCCTCTGCCACACTTCCTAGGCCAGACCCCCGGCTTTCCCGAAGCCGGTCAGACCTCTTCCTGCCCCCATCACCAGAATCCCCCCCGACTTGGGGGGACAATCTGACTCGAGTCAACCCCTTCTCACTCCGGGAAGACCTCCGGGGAGGCAAGATCAAGCTGTTGGACACACCCAGCAAGCCGGTCGCCCCCCTGCCCCTTGTTCCACCATCACCACTGCCCTCCATGCAGTTGCCCTTGGTGACCACTCCAGAGACCCTGGTCCAGCCTGGGACACCTGCCCGTCGCTGCCGCTCGCTCCCATCATCCCCTGAGCTCCCCCGACGTATGGAGACAGCACTGCCAGGTCCTGGCCCTCCCAGTGTGGGCCCCTCGGCTGAAGAAAGAATGGAGTGTGAGGGCAGTAGCCCTGAGCCAGAACCCCCAGGACCGGCTCCCCAGCTGCCCCTGGCTGTGGCCACAGACAACTTCATCAGCACTTGTTCCTCGGCCTCCCAGCCCTGGTCCCCTAGATCAGGACCTGCTCTTAACAACAACCCCCCAGCTGTGGTGGTGAACTCCCCACAAGGCTGGGCTGGGGAGCCGTGGAACCGGGCCCAGCATAGCCTGCCCCGGGCAGCAGCCCTGGAGCGGACAGAACCCTCGCCACCCCCTTCAGCTCCCCGGGAGTCTGATGAGGGGCTGCCCTGCCCTGGCTGCTGTCTTGGCCCTTTTAGCTTTGGCTTCCTATCGATGTGCCCCCGCCCCACACCAGCTGTTGCCCGCTACCGCAACCTGAACTGTGAGGCGGGCAGTCTGCTCTGCCACCGAGGGCACCATGCCAAGCCTCCCACACCCGGCCTGCAGCTGCCCGGGGCGCGCTCTTAGCAGTGGGGCCTGTGGTCTCTGGCCTCCAACTTTGGCCTTCAGGATGCCCCGTGAGGACAGAGCACACATGTTGGACAGTGCCAGCCCCAGATGGGCTGACCGGCTCTTCTCCCCATGTAGGGGAACCTCAGCATGGACTCAAGGGACAGAACATTTCCTATCTAGCCCCTGGGCTTGCTCTCCCGTGGGCGATCACTGAACCAGACAAAGCATTGCTGACACATGAGACTAACACGTGCAAATTATTTAAAAAAATTTCAATAAAACTGCCTGGCTGGCTCCGGGCTGCCCCTATCCACTCAGCCCATGCGCCCTCCTCCACCCCCCTGCAATTCCACTGTGGGAAGTTCTTGGGGAGGCCAAAATCTCTTCTAGCGACTTCTTCACCCGTTTCCCTGGAACAGTCCAGTTTCTGGGGCAGGATTTCAAGCAGGCAGCAGGCTGGCTAGAAGTGTTGGGCATGGATCAGCCGTTGGCTGGGCACTGCCCAGGCAGAGTAAGGGGACGCCGGAGGGAGATGATCTTAGGACCTGCAGACTGCAGTTAGGGGGGAAGGGTACAGGCTCTTGTTGGCATGAGTACCTATAAGAGTAAAGCACCAGTGAGCTCTGCAGCTGACTGTTACTAAGAACCCTCATCCAGCTTATCCCACCTCCCTGGACGGCCACATCACCAGCCTCCCTTCAGTTCCAGACCTTTCCTGCCCGATCCCCCCTTACATAAGCAGACTGAGACCCTGAAGGCTGTAGAGGTGACCGTCACACTCAGGAATAAGTTTTACCCCTGGCTTCTGAGCCCCTGCTCTGAGTTCCTCTCCCTCCCTGTTCCCCAACTCCCACGCCTCAGTTGATCTGTGTCATGCTTACCCAACTCAGGGCAAAAAGTGGTCCCTATCTGGATTCTTGAAAGCTGCCATCTCACAGATGCAGGGAAGGCGATTAGTACAGTCCTCCTGCTGTATTTTTGGCCAGTTGCTTTGTACCTTGTAACATCTTGAGCTTTGACCATAATACCTAAAGATTGGTGAGGTAGAACTGGGATAAGCTCTGCCCCTCCTCTCCCACCCTTCATTCTCTCCCCTTGCCCTGCATTAAACACAATGAAGTCCTAACCTGCCCTGCTTGCCTAAGGCCATGTTTAGGTATGGTTCAGGGACAGATGTCTACTCTAACTCAAAGAGGATTTAGGACCAGGGGAGGGAAAAATCACCCAAGATATTAAAGATGGAAATTCCATAGGGAACATAGGAGATGACTCCCCTGTTTCAGGGTCCCTGGAGTTGATCTTCAAAGTTATCCCACTGCTCCCTTACTTCCCTGAGGCAACTAGTGCCCCAAGAGGCCCTGAGTGAGAAAGTGCCACCTCAGTTTGGGTAGCCTTGTCAAGAGATGGGAAGTTAGAATGCCAGGGTTCATGAGCTGGTAAAGTCCTAGCTAAAGCCTCAGCTTCTCCCTCTGAGAGAAAGATGACATTGGTCCCAACCTAGTAACTTAAAAAAGTGCCTGGGACTGCCAGGTACTGGGAAGGCGCCAGAGAAGAAGACTATCCTACAGAGTTAAGGAAAGGAAATGGACGAGTAGGCAGTTACAATACTGACTTGTAAAAGGATTTTGGGAGCAGGACCTCCCAAAACTTTGGGAGCTGGAGGGGAATCTCATTACTATGTCTTTATGAAGGAATTACGAAGTTGAATATGCCCAGAAGTCCTCACAGACTTACCCAAGGACTCTTTTACCATCAGCCTGCTGCCACCTCTTAGCAAAGCCGTAAACAGCCCAAAATGAACCAGGTGGATTAATTTGTGTCAACATCTTCCTCGCGCTGTTGGGGTTTGTAACCTGAGGGGAGATTCAGAGAGACGAGAGGTATGTGGAGAATGATAAGAAATATTCCAATGGAGGGGGGGGGGGCAGTGTAGGGAGGAGGGGATGTGGGCCGATGGAAGAAAATGAGCACTACAGGGAGGTCTTGGAGCTTTGACAAGAGGACTGTCTGGCACAAGACATCAGCCCATCGGTGACCTGTCCCTGCGGCCTCCTAGTGCCACCTTGCAGATGCGGCTCACCCTTCAGTTCATCTCCCAGCTGGCTAAGAATTTCTGCCAGCCTTTGAAGGGGAATTGTTTCCATGGGCTGCTCTGTTCATATGGACCCAGTCCCAACAACCCAGCCCACCAGATATGGGACCTCTCTGCCTGAGAGGGCATAAGAGTCAAAGAAGCTATTAAGCAGCCCTGGAGAGTTGACCAGAAAGCTGAGATGAGAAACGTAAAAATAAAGATGGTTCATGAGCTTCAACTCTCGTGCCAACTCTGGCCGGTTGGTAGGGGCCACCTGGAGTGCTGTGCTGAGAAGCCGCACGGAAAAGGAGCGCATGCCCTGTACGCACTGCCGTTCCTGACTCGATAACATATATCCCTCTACCTTACAGTACCCACTACAATCTGCAAACAAGGTATGCTTACTGAAAAAGAATAAGAAATGTCATTGAATGTGGCCAGGTCAGAGGACAGAGATTTACAGTGGTTTTGGCTCTCCTCCCAAGTTCTCTCCACATATGAGATGTAAAAGCAGCTCCTCTCGTTCAGTATCCAGCCCACAGGACAGCAGTTATCTATAAACCAGAAAGAATGTGACAGGACAGCCCAGACCCAGGAGGGAGATCTCCCCATTTGGGACAAAAGTGACGATTCCTGGGTCCGGTCGTTAACAGTTCCCCTCGGTCTAGTCCCAGCACCTTCACTGATTTCTAGCCCTTCATCGTTGTGATCTGTCTTCGGCCTCCCCTGGTAATGCCATTCCAATGTATATTTAGTAAAAGTCTTAGTACTCACAACATCACTCCTTAACAGTCTGGGAGGCTTATTTTAATAGGGTGGTGGTACTATTCCCAATTTCTGAATGATTGCAGTCTCCCCCCCTACACTTTGGCTGACCTCCCTGGGCCCCCCATAAGTGTTCAATTGGCCTCTTAATCGTCTCAGTTGCTCCCTAAAGCATTCCTCGATGCATATTCAAAACTTGCGCACACCCTCCAAGCTGCTAGCCACCTTCTTCCCTCTCTCCACTCTTCCACAAGTAATACCCTTGGCTCCTGTTCTGCTGAAATTGTCAGACACTTGATGTGAACTCTCTCCATTTCCCTCCCACCCCAAAATCTGTCTCTTCTCTGTTCCTCTGTCCCTGACTACCTCTAAGCAACAAATATCTCTCTTTCCTTCACAGCGTGTACCCCAGTCTGTGCTCCTGATCCCAAGCCACCTCTCTCATTGCTTTGTTCCAGGAGTCCTACCTGCGGCACTCAAAGATCCTTCCTCCTTCCCCAGCTCCCTCTCTTCTGTCTACATTGTCTCATGTCCTCACCCAGCTACCCTCTGTCCTGTGGCAATTAAAAGGAATACAAAGTCAGTGTGGCCAAATGGAAGAGGGTGAGAGGGTAAGTGGTATGCTGAAAAAGGTAGGCAGGGACCTTGGAAGCCAGGCTAAGGATTTTTTATTTTCATATTACAGGGAAGAGTAAGCAATGTAGGGTTTTACATAGAGGATTGTTGTTCACTGTCCATCCGAAGTGCTTGGACGTATAGTATGTAGTCCATAACGTTTGATGTAATTAATTAACTGGAATGATCAGATTTTTTTTTAAAAGGATTACCCTGGCTGCCACATGGCAAGTGGATGGGGAGGCGGGAGGGGAGAGGGATGTTTAGGACCAACAATGCAGCAAGCTGTTGCAGTGATCCATGCAAAAGATGGGGGTGGGCAAAAATGTGAATGGATATATAGACTCAGTGGTGGAAAATGGAAGGAATTCTTCTGAGGGAGTACGGCACCTGCTAAAAGCAAGAGAGAGGGTGGTGGGGTACGGAGCTATCACGGAGAACAAGCCAAATGCACAGCTGCCAGGCAGCACCGACGAACGGGCTGAGGTTCAGACTAGAGTTTTGGTGGCACCAAGCAGAATGATGGCACAATATGGCACACCTGGGTGCAGGCAGGGGCAAAGGGGGCAGTTCATCCAGAGTCGAGACAGTGCCACTCTGGTGCACCAGAAGGACAACAGAACAAAGGAACGAGCAGCTGAAGTGATGGGCCCCAGAAGCCAAGATGGGCAGAGAGAAGTGACAGCCGAGGCAAAGGGAGGAAACGGGAGACAGTGGGTTGGAGGCCTCAATGAGGTTGAAGAAGAAGCGTGGGGAAAGCCTGGAGGAGGCAGCTGTGGTCAGAGTGGAGGTCTGAAACTGGCCTTCCGGCAGAAGAGCAGTTCAGGATGCTGAGGTCTGGGGTGCAGCTGAGGAAATGGGTGGCAGCACTGCCTGGGACTGAGGGTCACAGAGAATGAGAAGGCTAAAGACAGGAGGGTTGGGGGTGTCTGCATATCAACTCTCCACTTAAGCCTTGGGGGAGTATCCCAATGCCCCCTGAGCTAGACGGAGCCTAACCTGGACCATAGGTAACCAGTCCATGAACATTCCAGTCGCCTTGGGCTTGGCTCCCTGCCTCAAACCTCAGCCTACTTCTGGCACAGCCTCTCCCCTTTTATGTGGCCCCCTCCCTCATGCCCACATACTGCCTGAGCTCCTGCCTTCAAAATAGATGAACTCTCCACCCCAGCTCCCTACCCCACATCACCCCCACCCACCTCATTGTGAGTGCCACCCACGCTTGAGAGCTTCAGCTACCTTGCCCCACCCCCAGACTGTGCCTCATCAATCAGTAACTCTTAACCCTTGGGGAATCTCAGATGTAGGGAGAAATAAAGCTACAGACCCTCTCTTTAGAAAAATGTGCAAACAACCAATTCCACATCCCAATTCCGGGGTTCCCAGATCTTTGACACTGATACCAAGGGCAGAGCCCTGAGCTTGGTGCTTTGGACAGTGTGGTCTGCATTGCCGGCTGCCATTCTCCTTCCACCTACAGGGTCTGCCTTAGAGCTGGGTGAGTCGCCCTAAATCCAGAATACAGCCTGATCCTCCTCTCTGTTGGCCGCCACTCTCATTTGCTATCCCTTTCCTCAGCTACTCAATGGCCCCCTGACAGACCGCTGCCACGAGTGTCTCCTCACTTTGATCCATCCCTCACAGCAGACCCTCCCATCTCTCCTCTCCCAGACCAGGTACCTGCCAAGGGGCATGTGAATATGGGCTTCAGTGCGTCCCGCATGCTGCTCAGCCTCTGCTCCAAGGTCGTCCTCTGCACCTCCTCACTTTGCAAGGCTTCCTTTGTCTTCTCCCTCTCAGACTGGCAGGCCTGTAACTGCTCTTGGGTAGCCTGGCAAACCCTCTGTTCCTCCTGTAGTGCTTCCTGACTCAGGGCTAGTTCCCTCCTGGACCCCTGCAGATCCTCTTCCCTCTTCCCCAGCTGGGTTATCTTTAGGTGGAGCTGCTGTCTCAGGCTGCTGTTAGTGGCTTCCAGAACCTTGTTCGTCTGCTGGAGCTGCTGAGACACTTGCAGATCTGTTCGGCCATAATGAGAGATTTGGAGGACATCTTCAGCCATGCCCTGGTGCCCTGAGACTTCAGCGTCAGTCCTTTTTCTGTTCTTGCAAATTTTTGCAAAACAGGCTGAAATATAAGCTCTGACTGCCTAAAGCTTAAGGAGGTACTGGATTGGGTAAGGACAATTTAGGAAGACACGGTACTCTAAAACAGACCTGGCTGGAAACTGGACGAAAAGCTAAGGATGTGGCGGTAGTGTCTTTGGCCCTGCCCAGAGGAAGGGCAGCTGTTTGGGGAGAGTAGGGGAGAAACTTGCTTGGGATAAATGGGAAATGGGGGACAGCCATACTCACAGCGCACTCCCAGGCAGATGGCGGCCACCCCTAACAGCAGGCAGGTGAGGAGCAGGCCGAGAAACAGGTACTGCGTACAGGCTGCACGGCCTTAGGGAGACAGTGGGATGAAGGCAGAGAGCCCCAGGAAAGTTTACAGACTGAGGGGCTGGTGGGTGGGGGATATTCATGGGAAAGAGCACCCCTCAGAGGATGTGGTGCGGGCATGGTGGGCTTTGTCGGGTAGTGAATTTCCGTGGGTAGTGGAAGGAAGATGTTTCAGAACAAGGGCTGGGATCATTACTGGTAAGGATTGAGGGGCGCTACCTTGTAGGGTGGGAACTAAATCTCAGCCGGAGACAGAGGACGGGGGTACGTGAATGGGGACCACCGTAAGCGGGGAGGAGGGAGGATCTGGGTCAACCTGTGGGAATGATACATATGGGTATGGGGGTCAAAGAGGCAGGGAAGGGTCTCGGGCGGCCGGCTCAGGCCGGGCTCACTCTGGGTACGGGACCCGCACACAGCCGGGCCCAGCACCAGCCCCGCTGGGACCCCGACAGCACGTGCTTGGGGGGCCACCCCGCGCAGCCTGGCGGGGTCCGCGAGGTGGGAGAAGCCGCCCGGCCCGAGGCCCCGCCCCGCGAGCCCGAGCGCCTGCCGGGCCGCTGGGGGCGCGCGCCGGCGGGGAGGGCTCGTACTCACCCGCGAGGAGCCTCCCGGCAGCGGGTGACGTCACGGAGCTCCAGGACGCGGCTGGCTGCCCTGACTGGAGCCCTGAGGACCCGCGGCGACTCCAGTCAGGGGATAGGAAGCCCCGGGAAATTCCCCTTCTTTCCGCCCTCTCCCCCTCTCCCTCTCCCTCTCCAGCCTGGCCCGAGATGCCTTCTGCGACACCCTGAGATGCTCTGGGACACCGTTAGCACTCTCCGGAGTCCCGCATCTCCCCCAGGACCCTGCGTCTCTCCTGGGTCTTACTACATCCTCTCCCCCGGGACCCCTTCCTCTCCCTCCTGGGTCTCCCCTTAGGTTTTACTCAGCGCGCCCCCCCCACATCTGCCTGCCCCAAACCTTCTCCCCGGGAGTGCTCTCATCCTCTCCCCTGCCCTTTTCTCTGTCCCGTGACTCCCCATTTCCCATTTGAATTCATCTCCCCACAGGGGCTGCCCTGATCTCTCCTCACTGCCCATTGGGACCTCCACCTTGCCCCTGAGAGCTTTATTCTTGCCTGGCTCCCATTTATCCAGGGCTCATTCTTCTCTTTCCTGAGCACCCCCTCCTTTCCCAGAGATATTGTGCCATCCGCCCACCACGCTCAAGAGTACAGTGGACTCCCAGCTCAACACACACACACTACACACCACATGCACACCCCACCCCGTCAAACATACATCCTCTGGACTCTCCGTACCTGCTTTGTCCCCTACTCCAGAAGAAGCCAAGCCACCTGAGACTGAGGGCACTTGTACATTCTCGTAGGTGAGTTCCTCATCCTCATCAGTCTCTGGGTCTGGAGGGGAGAGAAAAGGTGGAAGTGGGGGTGGGGTCATGAGGGAGCATGGGGTTGCAAAATCAAGAAGATGCCTCTTGCACCCTTACCCTGTCCTAACCGGCTGGAGATGCTCTTCTTCAGGGGAGCCTTCACGAACCGCAGGTCTGCGTAGGTGATGGCCTCAGCCATTGCCCTGAGCACCTCTGCTCCCACCCGTCTCCACCTTCTTCCACCAGCCCCAAGCTTCCCTTGACACTCTCCCCTCTGTCCCTTCACACTTTTGGGGTCTGTGTCCCTTCTGTGACTGCACAGCTTAGTGCTTTGCCCTGTGACTTCCAGTTACAAAAGAGGAAGATGTCAGCAAGTGTCAGACAGATGGGTTCAGTGAAGCAGATTGCATCCCTGAGCCTCCGCCAGAGGGACAGCGGATGGGAAACTGAGGTCCAGAACATGGGGGTAGAGCCTGGAGGTGTCACCGGATCACTACTCAGGCCTGTCCCTTCGTCCTGCCTGTGCCCCCCCCCCTTCATGCGTCCCGGATGCACTTTGGCAGGGCTGGGCTCTAAATGCGTGTCCCCCTGCTCATCTACCCTGATTTGCCCTATGCTCTTCTCTTGGCTGCTCTGTCCACGGGCTTATCCATGTGTTGTCAGAGCTCTTTTGTGCCCAGCTGAGCCCACAGGATCTCCCCAGTCATTGCTCCACAGTGGGGCTCCATCCTCCCCATCATACTGGGGGGTCCTAGCGTGGAGCCTTTGCTCCTCATCATCCTGGGGTTCCCAGCAGGTATGGGCTCCCAGAGAGTGGAGCTCATTTCCCTATCAGTTTGGAGGCTTTCAGGATAGACCCAGCTCCCCTCCTGCTGTCGTCCTGCGGAGCTGCTGAGGATCTCACGGGCAGGGAGGTTCTCACTCCAAAGCCCTTCCGGAGTATGTGGCGGCCCTTTGGAGGATGCAGAGGATCTGGGACCACACTGTTTCTCTTCTATGAACTGCCCTAGATTCCCTCTTCCCAGCCTTGCCCTGGCCTCGTCCACCCTTGTTCCCTCCCTATCACACCTTTGGCCAATCAGCCCCTTCCTCATCCCATCCCGCCCCCTGCTGGACTCATGGCGACCTGTGTCCCGACATCTGAGCTGATCCAGCAAGCTGAGTCCGGAAGGCACGGGCTAGGGGACAGGCCTGGGCTGGGGGTGAGGATGAGGGACAACCCCAATCTTATGCACCTTTGGAAAAGCCTGCAGCAATGACCCTATATGCACCCTTGTGGGGGGTCAGAGAGCAGATGAACCAAGGAGTTGGGTGGCGATGAAGAAGGGCAGCGGCTTCTTAGAAGGAAGACAAGGAAACAGAGCAGGACTAGGTGCTGAGCGCACAGACTCTGGACCTGAGGTTTTGATATTTTCTTGGCTTTGTTTTGTTTTGTTTTCTTACTTTCCTAAAATTCTTACCTTAAAAACCCTCAACATTGTCCCTTTATACCCAGCCCTGAGGAAAAAGGGGGTGTTTGTGGGAGAAGACCAGGGGCTGGGAGGCCCTCATGGGTGGCGAAAGCCTGGCTGATGGAAGGGAGGGAAACCGGCAGGGGAAGGAGGGTTGTTGAGCAGTGGTTCAGATGTGCTCCCTAACATTCTTTTACCGACCTATGACCCCAAAAGGGCTTACTTCTGCGGGTGCAAAGAGGCTGAAACAAGACCGGCTATGTGGGTGGGAAAAACCCCCTTGCAGTGGGTGGCATCTGCCCCCGCGGAACCTCTTCACACGCTGCACCTGTGGGGAGGAAAAAGGAAGGGGAAAGAGGTCCTCACCGCATGCTAACAGCTGTAGTGTATGACTAATGGTGTGTGGAGGGGCGCTGGAACGGGCCCTTGGGTCTGCTGAGAGCTCGGCCCCACAGCACCACCCAGCCCTCCCAGAGAAAGTGCCCACTGAGGTAGGAAAGCACATTTGTCATCGGAGAAGAGGCAGGTGTATGCATGTGTGTGAGTGTGCACGTGTGAACATGCATCCTCAGGTCTTCGTGGTCTGTTGGGGTGTCTGTGTGAGGTGAGCTCTATGTCAAGGCCTGCTGGAAGGATTGAGCTCAGAGGATTCTGTGGGCTGAAGGGTGCCTGTGATGGCTGTTCTTTTTTTCCATGGCAGGGAAGGAGGAGCCATTTGCAGAAAAGTCTTAAAAGGTCATGGGGAGAGGTGATAGAAATATTTCTTTTTTCAGGGTCACTGTTTCCTAAGGTAACCCAGCAGCTGTTAACCGTCCTTGCTTAATTAAAGTTTCCAACAACCCGGTCCCCTCCCCCAGCCCCCCATCAGGGCTTCCTCCAGATAACAGACCATGGTGGGAGTTGGTGACTCCCTGGGGGCCTCTGGGACCTGTGAGACTGAGTGGGAGTATATCGAGCAGCTGGGGGCAGGGGTGGGTGGGGGCAGTCAGGGTACTTCGAGTCGGGGGGCAGTGCGTATGTAGACCAGTTGCAGGAACATTTGCAGGAATTCAGTAAACTGTAGATAACGCCCAGTTTTCAGAACCAGTACACAAGTGAACATGGCCCAGGTGCCCGGTAAAATGCCAAACCACGTTTCTAGTATGTGCTCAAAAAAAGGATCAATGGCTATGCTGCCTGAAGGGGCCTTTGGAGAGGCTTCAGAAGAAGGGCACCCAGAGGCAACTGGAGTGAGCTAGACTGCATTTCCGCAATGGCGCGGGTACGTGACGAAGGCCTGGCCTGCATCTCTGTCCTCCTTAGCTCCTTTGGTGATGGTTCCGCATCCCCTTATGATGCTCTGCTTTCCCTTCCAATGCCTTCTTTTTGGACTGGGCTGTGAGAGCAGGATCCTTCTGCCGCATGTGTGTCCCACGTGATGTTTACAATATTGACCTTCACATTACCTTCCAAGACTGGACATCACGGAGGACACCTGTAACTCATGTCAGGAGAGGCTGCGGGCTTTCCAGAGCTGAGCGGCCAGCGCTATGCATTTCAGCTTTTCCACGGGTATCATATCACAGGAGCACCTGCAGGACAGACAGTGGAGCCCTCTCCTTGCTCAGTCCTGGCCTCTGCTTTGTGTGTTCCAGGGCTCTGGGTTGTAAAGGTGAACAAGAGGAGGGAGCCCAGCTACGAGGGCATTGGGAGAGTTTGCTGTGTGGAAAGGGGCTCATCTATGTAAACTTTGGTGAAGTCCAGGCCACATCAAGAAGTCAAGGAAGTCTCCTCCCTGAAAGTCAGGTTATAACCATCTTCATTACTTTAATCCACCGGCTCCAGGAGGCGCTAATCCATATAGACAGAGCATGGTAGGCAGATTAAGGGCCTCTGCAAAATGTTCACACCTGAATCCCCAGAACCTGTGCGTATGTTCCTTTACTTGACAAAAATGTAAATGTGGTTAAGGACTTATTGCATTTGGTAAAACATCCAAGATATGTTAAATGAGAGGAATAGCAGGCATCTCCGTCTAAATGTTTATTTTATTGGAAGTAGTTTTAGTATTTCACCATTGAGAACAATATTTGCTGTTAGGTTTTAGTAAAAAGTCTTCGTTATAGTTCAGCATTTTCCTCTTTTTCATTTTTACTTGGAATTTTTATTAGGAATTGTATTAAATTATGCTAGCTCTAAATATTAAATATGGGAGCTTTTCTTCTTTTCCTATAGTTTTAACTAGACTAAATGTCATGGAAATTATCATTATTTAAGAATACATAGGGGTGCCTGGGTGGCTCAGGCAGTTAAGCATCAGCCTTTGGCTCAGGTCATGATCCCGGAGTCCTGGGATCGGCCCGCATCGGGCTTCCTCCTCAGCAGAGAGCCTGCTTCTCCCCCTGCCCCTCGCCCAATTCACGCTCTCTCTTTCAAATGAATAAATAAAATCTTAAAAAAAAAAAAAAAGAATAAATAAAACTTGGGTGCCTGGGTGGCCCAGTCCATTAAGCATCTGACTTTGGCTCAGGTCATGATCTCAGGGTCCTGGGATTGAGCCCCAGACCCCCATTCTGGGCTCCACGCTCAGTGGGGAATCTGCTTCTCCTTCTCCTTCTGCCCCGCCCCCGCTTTTTTTCCCTCTCTCTCTCTCTCTCTCTCCCCCTCTTCCTCTCCCTTTCTCTCCCCTCTCTCAATGAATTAAAAAAAAAAAAAAGACTACATAAAACTCAGCTCTGGTGCCCTTTGAATGCAATCTTTTCCAAAAGTAGGTCTATAATCACCTTCTTTTTCTAGTTTTTTCTAAGGTAGGTTGAGCTAGTCAAGCTTTCTTCTTTCTCTTGGGCCAGTTTTGGTCATTCACATTTTTCCTGAAATGTATCCATGTCCTCTAAATTTTCAAGTTAGTCGATGAGGAATTTTAGGTTACACCTTTTTATAATTCTTTTTTTTTTTTTTTAAGATTTTGTTTATTTATTTGTCCGAGCGAGAGTGCAAGAGCACAAGCAGGCGGAGCTGCAGGTAGAGGGAGAAGCAGTCCCCTCACCAAGCAAGGAGCCGGATGCGGGACTCATCCCAGATCAGGACCTGAACCGAAGGCAGAAGCCTAACCAACTGAGCCACCCAGGCATCCCACCTTTTATTGATTCTTCAATTTTTTCTTCTGTCTGTCATGTTTTCTTTCTCAGAACTAATCCTGTCTATTTTTTGCGCTTTTTTCTCTTTCTTTGCGCTTATAAGAGGCTTTCTTTGTTAGCCCTTTTAAAGAACTTTTTAAAATTCATGCTTTTTGTTTGTTCTGCATTTCATTCATGTCAGCTTTTGATATTTCCTGATTAATTTTGGTTTCTTGCTCTTTTTATAATTTATTGAAATAAGTACCCCCTTTATTTTTTCTCTTTTTTAAAGCTTGCTATCTTCATAGCATTTTGGGGACATATAATACAGGGTAATTGAGAGGGTATCCAGTATCACTATTTTTTCATTCAGTGTTTAAATTTTGTAACTACTATAATTTTGTTCTTTTTTGAAACCAGTTTTACTGTATTGTAATTTGTATGCAAAAAGTTTTATCAATTTTAAGCATACAATCCTATGAGTTTTGACAAATGTATTCAGTCACACAACCTCCACCATAGTCAAGGTACAGAAGATTCCCATCACCCAAAAAGTTCCCTCCTACCCCCTCACAGGCAATCCTCACACCGCTTCCAGTCGGTAACTTTAATTCCCCTTACTGGATACCAGCATTACCACTGCTTTCTGTTTATCTGTGTGGTATCCCTTTCCCACGTCTTTATTTTGAATCTTTCTTGATCGCTTTGCTTTAAGTATATTTCTTCTAAGTAGCGTTGACCAGGATTTGATTTCTAACAAAGTCTTAGGGTCTTTTAATGGAAGAATTCAGTCCACTCATACTTACTATACCGAGTGATACATTTGATTTATTTCCATCTTGTTTTTAAATGTGCGAACGCTGTTGTGAACTCTCCTTTTCTTTACCTTTGCTGGACTGAATGAATGGTTATTGATCCCACTTTCTCCTTGTTAATTTGGAGTTTGTCATTCTATTCATAGTTACCATCCCTTGCTCTGTTCCCTAAAATAGATGCACGTGACCTAGTGTGTGAAAACAGAACAGCTATTTCCATCATACTCTACTTATCTTCTACTTCCTCTCCACCTCAATAAGATATGGTCTTTAGATTACTTTTACTACCTTTCCTCCTCCTCCTTCCCCCGCAGATCCTGGAACACTCACCTTCCCCTTATCCTCACTACCTGATTCCAGAGTTTTATTGAGATAATTTAGTCCTTATTAGAATTTCCCTTACGACGTGTTCCTTCTGTTTCAAGAGTATTTAGCGTATGTGTGACATGTTATACATATACAGGAATATAGATATAAATATATAGATCATGGTTCGTTGCCCCCCACTGATTTCTTTCCTCCGCCCTTGACCTTCCCCCATCTTGAAGTCTGTTCTGATTCATTTGTTGCTTCATTAGAGCCTTTTCTTAAAAGTATTTCTCACATAAAATACTGAATGATTTTTGTAAATCTTCAACCATCTTTTTTCCCCCTTCGCGAGGTCCTGGTCGCAGGCCTTTTCTATTACCTCACGTTCAGTTTTACTGTCGTTTAACTTAACTGCAAATAAGAAGAACGAACTTTCTTTCTGCTTGGAAATGTGTGTAACATTGTTCTTATCCTTAGAGGAATATTAAGCTGTATAGGGCTAAATCTTTCTTCAGCTCAGGGACATTCCATGTATTATTTAATTATGACCTCTCCTCTGCTGTTCCTCTTCTCCCAGAACTCAAAGACTTTGCAGGCTAAATCCCCTGGGTCTGTTTCAGTCTCCCATCCTTCACCACATAATTTGCATCTCCATATTTTTGTTGCATGTTTTGAGATATTTCATCTGTTTAATTTTCTGGACCTCTTTTGGGGATTTGGCAGTAACCATCCTCTCCTTTGCTTTATGTATGGAAATTTTTAGTTCTGATATCACATTTTCTAGTTCAGGGAAATCTTCTGTGTTTGACCTTCACGCGTATCTCCCCCAGGCTCTCATTCAGTTAGAGACCATTTGTTTCCTCCACCAGGTCTCTCCGCCCTCTGGTTTGTCCGCATTCTCCTGGCCTTAAAGGCTGAGAAATTCAATCCACTGTTAGTTTTTAGAGAGCTGGAGAGACTCGGCAAAGCCATTGATTGTTCCTAGGAAGCCACCTCTTTCTGGGACTTGCTGCCTTCCTGAAGGTCCTTTTTCTTGGCTCTCAGGCTGTTCTCCAGAAACTTGTCTGCAGGAAATTCTCCCTGCCAGAACTAAGCAGAGCCCATTTAAATTTCGTCCTCTATAGCTGGGAGTTGTCAAAGGGGCTGTGGAAGGGAGAGCTTCACCAGGGTTTCCATATACCCAGACTCCCCTTGCTCTAAGTAGTCTAAATATTATTGACAGATACAGTGATACTCACCAGAAGACTTTTTTTTTAAGATTTTATTTATTTATTTGACAGAGATAGAGACAGCCAGCGAGAGAGGGAACACAGGCAGGGGGAGTGGGAGAGGAAGAAGCAGGCTCCCAGCAGAGGAGCCTGATGTGGGGCTCAATCCCAGAATAGCGGGATCAGGCCCTGAGCCGAAGGCAGACGCTTAACGACTGAGCCACCCAGGCGCCCCTTGCCAGAAGACTTAAACACAGAAGCCATTAATAGCAGGTGCCTCCGGGAACTACAGCTGAAAGTAGGAATGAGGTCTGGGAATGGCCTTTTACTTTTTTCCCACCATACTAGTATTTCTCAACCTCAGCACTTTTAACTTTTGGGGACCGAAATTCTGTATGGTGAGTGGCTGACCTGTGTGTTGTAGGACGGTCAGCAGCCTCCCTGGCCTCTGCCCCCGAGAGATCAATCGCTCAGGGCGCTCCCCAGCTGTGACGACCACACACATCTCTGCACATTGCCAAATGTTTCCTGGGGGCAAAGTCATTTCTGGTGGAGAACTACTGGTGTCTACCTTTCAGTTCTATTTAATTTTTTTAAACATGTGCACACATTATTCCTAAAATTAAACATTGGAGGTCATGAGACAGAGAAAATATCAAGCAGCTGTGAGGAAGCAGAAACCAGAAGTAGAGAATGTGCAGTAAAGGATGAGGAAGCAAGTTAACAAAGTAGGGGAAAATGGGAATAAACAAAAGAAGCAGAAACTCTGTCAGAGTCATGGGACAGGAGGAGCAGGAGTGGGAAGACCCACGTACTCCTGTCACCAAGGTCCCCAGCAGGGCTGTGACTTGAGACCCGAAACCCAGCAACAGTCTGCAGAGGCCCAGTCATATCAGAGCCACTGTTCTGCGGTCCCCATTCCATTTGGCTTCCTCCCTGCCCCAAGTGTCCTAACAATAAACACCCCCTCACTTAAGGAAGGCTAAACGAGTGTATTCCTTACAAACAAAGCCCCGTAGACTTGGTGCCCAACGAAGAGACAGGCTCTCCACAGTTTTCTGTTAGTACTATCTTCACTTCTTAGCATCACACTTTCAGAGAGACTCTGCTCAAGCAAAACAGTGAGAATGATGAGTAGGCTGCGAATAAGGTCTGTAAAAGGAACTCAAAAAAGCTTTTGCCGGGAAGGAGGGGAAAAAAAAGACTTAGGCCATCCATCAGGGCTGTCATGTACAGGAGGGAGAAGGGTGATTATATGATTGTAGCTCAGGAGGCATAACTGATGACAAAAGTAACAGGGAGGCAGATTTTGGCTCCAAAAAAACCCCACAGTTCTCTCAAAAAAAAAAACAAAAACAAAAACAAAAAAAAAAAACGATTGGAAACCAGCACGTGGTAAGGTAGTGCGTTCCCTATTCCTGGAAATGTTTAAGAAGAGGCTGGTAGGGTGGCTCCTGCAGTGGGTATAAGTTTGGGCCAGATCTGCCTCCTCCCAGCTGTAGAATTCTAGAATTTTAAAAGCCTGGCAAGAGGCGCACACTAAGCATAAATATGTTAGAGTCAAATGGCATTATAGTGCATTGAAGTAAGTCAGAAGAGGGTGACTGGTGGAGTTGAGCAATAAGGGAAGATCTCAGAGGTTCAGCATCTTCTGCTGGACCTGATGTGCTGGTCTTTCCCCCCACAGAATTGGTCAGAACTGGTGGTTGCAAGAGATAGAAAAATCTAACTTAGAATGACTTAAGCAAAAAAGAGAATGCATTAGCTTACATAACCGAAAAGTTCAGGAGGCAGATCTAGCCCTGGGCATGTCTGGATCCAAGTTTCAACTGAAGTCATTAAGACTTGGTCTCTCTCCAGGTCCCAGCTCTATTTCCCTCCTTACAGCCAAAACCAGCTTGGAAGTTTAGACTCATCTTGACAGAGTACAGAGCAAGGCCAAAGATGGAGGGGTCTTGGCTGGATGGCTTACTAGGCCCCTCCCCACCTACAAGTAATTCCTTAAGAACTTTCTATCATTGAACATTTGACCGTCGCAAAGACCCTTCCTCTTACAGTCTTGGGCTTATCCCCAATCCTCCCAGCTGAGTTCTCAGGAAGAGGGGGAAAGCTGGGGCTCCAGAAGGCTCTCTTGGCTTCCCCCACTGATCTGCCCCCTGGGAATTTGCCAGGAACAGGGCACTCCTTATGGCTGGAATCTTACACGAGTCAGGGAAGGGAGGTCACTAGGGAAAGCACCCCTGAAGCTTCAGAAGGGAAGACAGCTGCAAGGTGTTTGGGAAACGAGTGGACCAACTAGAGAAATGAGGCAAGGGAGTCCTCTGGAGGTGTCTGAGGTAGATCTGGCTGCCCCGATTTATTTTTTTTCCAAGACGTAGGGATCAACTAGGAAGTTGCCACCTCGGAGACAGACAAGTAAGACAGAAAAATTAAAAGGCTGTAAGGCAGAGAGAAGGTAAAAGATCCAGGCGTCAGGGACCAGAGGGAAAATAACGTTCAGATCGTAGCCAGCTCCAGACCGAGCGAGTCGCTCGCTACGTTCTGGGAACCGGGAGGCGCTGTTGAGGGAACCGCAGGGTCCAAGCTCCGCGAAGCGTAGGGCTAAAGTCGTGGGGCGGGGAAGATTGCGGAGGTAAGGGAGNCCGGGTTTGGTCCTGAGCCGGAGACCTCCGGAGATCCGGAGAGCGGTTGAGAAGACAGAGTGTTAAGGCCTGAGATGGTGGTGTTTGAGGTCTTGGCGGCAATTTCCGGCTCGTCCCAGTGGGTTGGCGGGACCCCAAACCCCTTCTCTTACAGAGTCCGGCTCTCACGTCCCCCAGGCCGCGAGCACATCGAGCGGTCTTCAGACTAGCAATCCTCAGAACCCCACATCCCGCTGCCAGTGGTTACCCGCATCCGGTGCCGGCCCCCAAAGCCACCCTCCCTCCCACACAGCCTCAGCTGCCTGTTCTTTACCGCGACCGGCGCCTCTGCTGGGGGAGGCCCAGGTTGGGGTCCACGGAGGCAGATCTAGCATTTAGGTTATTCTGTGTGTGTGCCGAGGGGTCTGCCTTATTGGGACCACCAGGTAGGGCTCAGGAGCACGGTTCCCTACTCTGGTTTTCTCTGGGTCTGTGAGTGGGAAGGAGAGATATTTGGAAGTAAAAGCCTGGCTGCCACTGTCTTCTGGCCCTGAAACCTCAGAAAGGTCTGTTAAGCCAGACTTGCCTCTACAGAAACCCTATGGGGAGGTGGGTAGCCTTGAGGTTGTGGATGGCGGCAGCGCACTTGTAGAGGCCATGGGAAGAGTAGGTCAGGGGCTGGTAAGCTTGCAGGCTCCGGGTGGTGGGAGTGGGGTGGCTCTGAGTGCAAATTCTGACGATGTTCTATCAGCAGCAAGTACAGCTTGAGCTGGGCTCCAGCCTCCACCCCTAGCACCCACCCTGGCAGTGTTGATGCCACAGATGCTCTTTGTCACTATTCTCCATCACGACACCCCCAGAAGTGCTCTGTGCAGAGAGCAAAGCTCACACCCCTACCACGTAGGGCCTGTTGCAGGTCTGTAGCCCTCTAGATAAAAAGCTAAACACTTTCTGAGAAGTTTTATTTGAAAACTTGGGGACACAACAGAGGCAGCAGGATGTGGACTGATATTCTCCAGCCAAGGTTCTCAGATAAGAAGTCAGGTTTGGGTTCCTCAGGTCACTAGGTTCCAAGATCCCTCCAGACTGCGGGCTCCCAAGGAGTATACCCACCCTTCTCCCCTCAGGCTGTTACCCCCTCCACCACTGCCCACTTCCTGTATCTGAGGGGACACTGAAGTAGTAGACTTTAAGGGAGCCAGAGCAGAGAGGATCTGGTTAAAATCCACAAGGAGGGGGAAGTGAGAAACTTGGGAGCTTGGGGCCTTCGAGAAATAGATAGGAAAAAGAGAGAAAGAGAGTGATGGAGAGGGGGCCACTGCCTCTGTTTCCTCCATCCCCAAGAAACTGGGGACCTACTTGTTCCCCTGAGGTGTCTCCCTCACAGTTTAGATGGGAAGTCTGGGAAACATTACCTCCTGTGACTGGACAATGGCTACCTGTCTGTGGGGGGTGGTTGGGAAACAGTCATGACGGGGCAGGGTAACAGTCACCCCTGCAGCAGAGGAGGCTGGGGCATGCATGTCCCACTCTGCCAGCCCCTCCCTCTCAGCTGGGTGCAGGCTGGCTGTTGGCATAGGCCTGGTCTGGGAAGGAAGCCCGCGCTCTGCGGGTCTGGGCACACACTGAGGCGTAGAGCTCCGGCTCGGGGCCTGAGGCCTGGGGCTTTGGCTCAGAATCCAGCACCACCTCTGAGTACTTGATGGGGGTTCCGGGGCTGGGGATATGGCCCTGAGAAGGCCGCAACTGCAGGCTGGTATAGCACATCACTTTCTCTGCAGCCTGGAGATTCAAGGCTGTTAGAAGTTCACTGGACCCTTGGAAAAACCCCCACTTCCTTCCCTCCCCTCTTCCTCAGCCACAACTGACTCACCGTGCCGGGGCCTCTAGGAGTTGGGTCTTGCTGGTCTGGCCCTGGTTCTTGAGATAGCCGACCTGAGATAGGGAACAGTAGTAATCTGGTCACTTCTTGTTCTTCCTCCTGCAATCCCTCATCCCACCCAACCAGGACGTGCGTGGCCTCGTTGCCCCTCCCCTCTGCCAGCTTCCTACCAGTCTGAAGATAAGGCAGGTTCCCATATAGGGGGACCTCTTCCACAGATCCTCCAGAGCTGCAAGACAGAGATTAGGGGATGAGGGGACTTCTTCCTAAGGGGGAACTCTTGATCACTTATCTCCGTTGTCCCCTACTCACCGTCCCTGTCCCAGATGGCTCCCGCTCCGGCCACTAGTCCATCGGAACAAGTGCGCAGCCAGTGAGATGAGAAGCAGCAGCATCGCAGCCCCTAAGAGGGCCCACAACCCCCAGGCCTGGGTCACGGTGGGGATTCCTGTGGATGCCGGGGGATGGAGGGTGTTACTACCCAGCCCAACCCCCCAGGTCCTAGCAGGTGGGACACAGGGCCATGTGACCCCTCCCCCTGCCCCTGCCCCGCCCAGCTCACCGGGCGCTAGCGGTTCTGTGCAGTTGTCACCTCTGCTCATGACTGCTGACCTGGGAGCTGAGTCTGCAAGCCCTGCGCTGAGGGGTCAGCCTGGTTTATGGCCTGATAGCTGCTGCAGGCCCCTCTACTCTCACCCCTCCCTGGGCCTGGCCCCCACAGCTCAGCATCCCCAATACTGCTGGTGGCAGAGTCACTGGTTTCCGGGGAGGAAGGGGGAGGGGAGGGATGAGTGAAAGAACAAAGACACCGCCCTGTGCCTGCACCTGCGCCACCCAGCATCTCCCAAGCTTCCGCCCCCACCCCTCGTGGCCCTATACCTTCTTTGGCCAGAGAAGAGAGAAGCAGGCCTGAGATTACTGTGCCACTGCGCAGGTGAGCCTGGGAAGACTCCCAGAGACAAAGTAGCATGAGGCAGGACCAACAAGACAAGGAAGCCAGGCCATAGGACAGAGATCTCCTTCCGCCACAGGGTGTCGCCTTTTCTCTCCAACTCCGAGACCCGCGAGAAAGAATGTATTCCTCACTGAGCATGCTACAAAGAGGAATGAGACAGGGAGCCTTCTTGGTACCTACGATCCCACTACACCCTGAGGCTGACTGTAGGGGATAAGATGACCATTGTCATTCTTATTATTCCTGGTATAATAGTTTAGGGGATAGTGGAAACTTAGGTTTCCCCACTACCCCCCGCCCCGACCCACTTCATCCAAACTGTCCCTAAGGACTGTCAATCTCAAAAGTTAGTTGAATTTAGGGGCGCCTGGGTGGCGCAGTTGTTAAGCGTCTGCCTTTGGCTCAGGGCGTGATCCTGGCATTCTGGATTCGAGCCCCACGTCAGGCTCCTCCACTGGAAGCCTGCTTCTTCCTCTCCTACTCCCCCTGCTTGTGGTCCCTCTCTCGCTGGCTCTCTCTCTCTCTGTCAAATAAATAAATAAAATCTTTAAAAAAAAAAAGTTAGTTGAATTAAAGAAACCTCTACCCCAGTATATCCTGGGAAACTGAGCCATGTCTTTGCACTTGCTCACTTCAGGGAGTGGAGTACCTGCCCTGCCCAGACACAGCCAAACCACAGGGGCTGCTCTTGATGTGGAAGAAGGATTTCAAGTTTCTTAGACCAGAGGTCAGTGATATGTCTGGCAATAGTAGGCCCAAATTCCCTAAAGGCAACAATCAGTTGAGGACCATTTATCATATTATACCTGGCCTGAACCACTTGTTTACGTTCACTGTGCCAATTGGCTTAGGGTCAAGGTTTGGGCTACACTGCTCTGCAATCAGGCTGCCTCTAGATAGTCAGCTAGACTACGGTAACTCCCGTGAGTGTGGCTCTCTCCTGCCTGCCCTGCCCCCTCCACTTCTGGAAGAACAAGAAGATACACCGTAGTTCATTCATTTATGTAGCACACATATACCTCATTCGAGTCACCTGTGCCAATTGAGCGCTTATGTGCCAAGCTCTGGAGATAAAGATGCGAGTGGGAAATGGCTTCTTTCCTCAAAGTGCTCCTGATCTAATTAGGAAGATGACCCTATGTATCCCAGACAATTAAAAGGCAGCATGAAACACAGGGAAAGTCTCCAGGTCTGCCTGAGGTCCTGGCGGTGAAAGGAAGGGCTCGGGGTGGGGTTTGATATGAGGTAACTGATAGGGACACAGAAACGTGTTAGAATCTCTACTTGCCTTTCCCGTGAACTTAGTTAACCTTCCTGAACCTTTGTTTCCTCATTCTTTGAATGAGCTTAATTAGGGGTGCCTGCGTGGCTCACTCAGTTAAATGTCTGCCTCCTTCAGCTCAACTCATGACGTCTGGGTCCTGGGATCCAGCCCCAGGTCAGGCTCCTCGCTGAGTGGGGAGTCTGCTTCTCTCTGCCCTCCCCACCGCTTGTGCTCTCTCTTTCTCTCAAATAAGTAAATAAAATCTTTAAAAAAAAAAAAAGCTTAATTATATTTACCTGTTGGGTTGTATTTCATTCAACAAGGATTCATTGCCTGCTAGCACCAGGTGCTGTGCTAAGCTGTAGGAATAAAATGATAAAGAAATATGGCCCCTGCTGTCCTGCAATTTACTGTTTAGCAGTATTTTCTTTTTATAATTAATTTTAATGGATTAACTGATTTTTAAATAACTGATTTTAGAGAACCAAAATGGACTTTTTCCAGTTTTATTGAGATACAACTAACATATGGTGATGGTTTAAAGAAAGTACAATAGCAGCACTAATGAATAAATTAGAAGTTTAGGGGTTTTTGAAGGAAACACACCTGAGGTCTGAAGGGTGTGCAGACGTTAACTGTACAGAAGGGAAATAGCAGGGGAAGGTGCAAAGGAGAGTTATAATTTCAAGTGCCTGGCTCGTAGCAGCTGCTCCGGTTAAAATCACTAGTAGGTAGGCACGGTTCTAAGCACTTTACTTGGATTATCCCACTTAATCATTATAACAACTCTGTGAGTTACATATATGTGTTATCATTATCTCCATTCCTCAGAGTGGAAACTGAGGAAATAGAAATTAAGTAACTTGCCCAAAGTCAGCTTTCGAGTAGTGGAGGCAGGATTCTAGGCCAGGCAATCAGTCCACAGTCTACTGTGTGCCATGCTACACAATGAATGGTGGCTATTAGAAGAATTTGCCGATTGGAGGGGGTGGGGAAGAGGAGGCCATTGTAGGAAAAAGGAACTGCAAAAAAACCCACGAAGAAAACCAAAAAACAAACCGTCGTGATTCGTAACGTTTGTTAGGTCATAGAAGGGAATGGTTCGGGTGAATTAGTCTATTTCTACGAGGGTCCAAAGCAGTTCCGTGCTTGAATGACTAAGGGGAGGGCCTGTCCCATCTGTAAAAGGCAGCCGCGCTGAGAATGAGCCCCGTGTGGTTGGTGCGCAGAGACGCACTGCCTGTGTAACTAGAAGTGCTGACGGACGACGCCCCTGCAACACGCCGCTCAGCTCCCCCGCGCACAAGGGATGGCTTCTTGGCGGACATTATTGTGCAAAGCAGGGAAAGTCAACGTGCAAGCGCACGTGGCACTTTCTGCCAAAGGTCCGGGGACTTTCCCCTAGGCACGAATAAGGAACAAGTCCCTCGTCTGTAGCCTAGGAAACAGGCCTTCAGCACGAACTGCGTGAGAAACACGCTATACTCTATTCTTTTATGGTTCGCCAGGGCAGTCATTTTTTGATTAGGGTGAATAGGTTGTTAGCATAAGAAATAAAATCAATTTTCCAGCATAATCTTATAAGAGTGTAGGCTTCTAGAAGCATTCTGGCCAATAGAATTCCTAAATAGATGAGATATGAATTCATTTAGGAAAGCTGGTCCAAAGTCCTATGCTAATAAGCCTGTCCCGCCCACACACTAGGTGGGCGTGACCTCCTAGCGCGTCCGGGAGCAGGACCGACGCACTTCCCCGCATGCGCATGCGCCCTGGGGCTCCCGGCCAACCCTGGCGCCGCCGGGCGGTTCATTCTGTGGTCTGCAAATGGCGGGCTCGGTCTGTCTTGCGGGTTTGCTGGGGTTGCTACTTGTGTCTGCACTGCCCGGGGTCCTCGGAGACCGCCGCAGCCCCGACCTCCGGGTACACCCAGGTATCAGCGAGGGCTGCTGGAGGGAGGCTAGGACTGCCTACGGGTCCCAGCTCTACTGACCCGCCTCTGCCGTCCTCCGCAGGGGACCCCGCCCAGGTCGGCCCTGAGGCCACGGAACCCCGGCGACGGCCGCCGCCCAAGGACCAGCGCGAGCGGGCCCGGGCGGGAGCTCTGCCTTTGGGGGCGCTGTACACCGCGGCTGTCGTGGCTTTTGTGCTGTACAAGTGTTTGCAGGTGCGGGACGACCAGGGGTGGGCATGCCCCGGGCCTGAATCTCCCATGGGGGCGCTATGGTACCATGAACAAGACACTTCTTTCCGTCATTCTGTAAACCGGACTGTAGTTCCTTGACTTTCCAACACTAGGGGATTATTTTGAGCAGCCGGTGAAGTAGCAGGTGTGAAGGGCGCTTGGTAAATTGTGAATAAATAGTGACCACCACATTTAATTCTCCCAGCAGTCCAATGAAGAGATGAGGTCATTTGGTCAAAGCCACGCAGAGCAGGTAGTAACTGGTAGGGCTGGGATTTGAACCGAGCTAGTAAGTGTCCATCCTACAAAAGTGTGGCTCCTGGTAAAATTCCAGTCGTGGCACAAAGTGTTGATTGCTGTAGCCACAACATTCAAGGTACCAGTCTCCTGTTCTTAGAAAGGAGACCCTGAAATGTGAACTGACAGTACATTTTATGGAAATGGTTGAAATGGAAAGTAATATCTCCCACGGCTCTATCTTCAAACCTGGCCTGATTACTTATTTGCATTGGGAAGTAGAGGGCTGAACCAATGTGGAGATGATATGAAATTAAAAGGGTGGCTAATCATGATTCCAAATAGATTTGACAGGTGAGGATGAGGGACTGAATTTAATAATGAAATCTAAAGAGAATCAGTAATAAATTCTATTTGTGGACCCAAATACTATCTGGAAGAAACAGTACTTAGCAGCAGTTTTTTAGTTGAACAATAAAGTTCAGTTGTGTCATGTGACAACCCACTTCCCCAGTCAATGCTAGGAACAAGGTATTGCACCTCATCTTCTAATCAGAACACTCCTGGAGGATTTTATTGTCTTCAGGGGACTACTTTTAAGAACACTACATGCCCAGTAGAGCAACCAGAGAAAACCATGTGGAATGAGCACCAAATGAATAAAATTGGCAATATTAAACCAGAAAAGACATGGGGAGGGGTGCCTGGGTGGCACAGCGGTTAAGCGTCTGCCTTCGGCTCAGGGCGTGATCCCGGCATTACAGGATCGAGCCCCACATCAGGCTCCTCTGCTAGGAGCCTGCTTCTTCCTCTCCCACTCCCCTTGCTTGTGTTCCCTCTCTTGCTGGCTGTCTCTATCTCTGTCAAATAAATAAATAAAATCTTTAAAAAAAAAAAAAAGACATGGGGAAGGGAAATGGGCAAGGACCATTGTCTTCAAATTCCTGAGCGGCTATCATGTTGAAAAGACATGATTTTGGAAGGCAACATGGAAAGAAGATACATGAAGGAAAATTTTTGGTTTTGTATATAAACTAACAACCAGAGCTTTACCAAACTGGAGAGAGCTGTTCATTCCTGGGAGTGTGTCATTAGACTGAATCACCACGTGTAGGGGCATACTGACATGTTGCTTCAGTCCTGGGTGAGGAGCTAGACAAGATGTGATTGTGATTCTCTGAAGTAAAAACCCCATAGCTTTCTCGACTTCAAATTATCCTTCTCCTCCTCCTCTCACGGGCTTTTAAGACGGAGGTATGGAGAAGCTTGTTGCTGCAGGCTAGCCCTGTCTTTCTTCTATAGCAGGGGAAAGATGAGGCTACAGTTCTCCAAGAGGAGGCAGGCAAGAAGGAATCACTGCAGTCAGGTGGGTTTTGCACAAGTCTGTGTTCGGCAGGGGTTTAGGGGACAGCAGAAGGTATAAATAACCATTGCTCTCCTTTTCTCCCTTACCCCCAGAGCAACAGCTGGCCCAGTTGACACAACAGCTGGCCCAGACAGAGCAACACCTGAACAATCTGATGGCCCAACTGGACCCCCTTTTTGAGCGGTAAGAGCAATGGCCCTGTGGCCGGGGGAGCTTTGTGATAGGTGGAAGAGGTGGGGACAGAGATCGGCTGGCCTCTGAGTGGATATTTCTACAGTGTGACTACCCTGGCTGGAGCCCAGCAGGAGCTTCTGAATATGAAGCTTCAGACCATCCACCAGCTGTTACAAGACAGCAAGCCAAACAAGGGTGTGGACGTTCCAGAACCAGGTAAAGGGTTGGGTGGTGAGAGTCTGGTGGAGGTAGAGACAGTCTGAGATAGGAATATGCCTGATCTTTCCCCTCACAGAGGCCAGCGTACCCTTTCCTGAGGACTTATGTATAGAGGAGGAGGAGGCTGGTGACAGTCAGGCCTGGGAGGAGCCCTTAAACTGGAGCACAGAGACAAGAAACCTAGCCACTCCCTGGGAAGTGGAGCAGGGGCTAAGGAGAAGATGCAGCAAGGCTGTGGGAAGGGCCGCAGTCACGGCCCCCACCGGCAAGGAGAAATGGCAGCTGAAGGTTTAGTAAAACAGTCTGTTCTTGTGACTGGATACTCCTGTGTGCTTTTTCCATTCCAGCTGGTCCTACACACACCCTTACTAGGTGCCCAAGAACAACTGGGCCTTCTTGAAAACCTTCCCTTATTAGGATAAAAAGAGGCCACCTTCCAGTGTGAGAGCTGAGAGATAGAGGGAGCTCCAGCTCTTTTCCTTATATTCCTGAGGCCACCATCCTGCCTGCCTTCAGGGCTTAAAAACCTCTCCTTCTCATATTGCAGAGCTGAGACAGAAGGGCCTTTCCAAAAAGGGGGGGGGTGGGGACACTTTACTAAAATCCAGTGGGAAAATAAATTACAGAAACTGCGTACAACATAAAAACATCCATGTTTACAAAGCTGCAGTCCTGATAAATGGCCAGCCCGGAGCTTATCAGTCCTGAATCCCCTCCTCTGTGCTGGAGGGGCTGGTTCAGCAGAGCTTCGGTTGGGTCAGACTTGGTTTCCTGATTCTTAAGGGCTGGTCGGATGAGCGGGCACGCCTTGGTCCCATGCAAACCCGAAACAACCCTCCTCAAACCATGAAGGGCTCTGTGTTTTGTTCTGTTTAGTTAGTACTGAAGGTTTCTTTGTACTCCTGACTTTGACCTATCCCTCAAGTATCCTGGGTTCTGGAATTTTAAGATTCTTCTAGTTCTGCTGGCTGCTATGGAGAGAAGACAGTTCAGGCACTGGCATGAGCACTCTATGCAGACAAAATCACCCATGGCGTTGGGGGTGGGGTGGCCCAGCAGATAGAAGACGTGAGATAGGATTAGAACTGCTCATTCCTAGCCCATGGGCCTCATCACACACGCTCCCTGAGGGAAGGCACAGCTTACCTGATGGCCAAAGTCAAACTGTGGTGCCAGCGCAACAGCTCCTCCTGGTCTGTGCACATAAGTAGTAGCGTCTCGTGGGGAAAGGACAGCTGGGGAGAAATCACCTCTCAGTGCATGGCTCAGAAAGGTCCAGGCTAAAGCTGAAGGCCTTGCTGTTTCCATGGAGGTAATTCAGGGCTGAGGTGAGAACTAGGGATGAACCCCAAGCCCCCACTATCTCAGTGCAGGTGGCTTAGTTCCTCTGAAAGGGGCCCAGGCCAAGGAGGTAAATAGTCCATAGGCACTTGAGGTCTATTTTGAGCCTCTCCTACTTAACTAGGGCTCCCGCCCATAACTTACGCTGAGCAGTCCACCACAAGGGCCTCCTGAGTGGCCAAAGACCCTCTGGAGTTGACACTGGGCCATGGGGTAGAGGGCACGGCAGGCAAAGGTGCCACTCTGCAGCAGATGCAGTGGTGGTCGCGGTTTGGCCATGAGGAGCACATCGGAGAAGGGGGGCTGTTATTCGGTGCAGCTCCAGGACCATGATCCATGGGAGGAGAAGGAAGGGGAGGCTAAGGAAATAGGGCGTATGTGCTGGCAATACAGAAAAAGGAAGGTCAAAAAAGGGCAGTTTGAGGATTGGGGATGGTGGAGGGGGAGGGAGAAGCAGAATGTACAGGCTACCTGAGGTAAGCCCCTTTGCCTGGCGGCCACTGAGCAAAGCCTGAATTCGCTGGAGGTGCTGGTCATTCTTCTGTTTCTGACCAATGCTGTGGACTCTCTGGACAGTCTCACTTATCAGCCGGGCAGCCCCTGCAACAACATCCCCCGCCCACTCCCAGTACAGCTTTGGGTGACCGATGGTGGGGAAAGGCTGTTCTGGAGGGGACTAGGGTGAGGGTCTGACCTCTTGGAGAGTAGGCAGGGCAACAGGCACGTTGTGTACATGTCAACGGAAGACAGGGACATACCAGACATTGTTGGAGGTCAGAACCAGAAAGGGATACAGGAGAGGCAGTCTCCTGCCTGTGTTTCAGAGGAGCGAGAACATACGTGTGAGCTGCTGGTGGTCAGGGCTGTGGGGACCTGTGTTTTCAGCCAAAGCCATGACAAGATTCTCATACCTGGAATTAGACAGCTGAAAGTCCATGGGGGGGAAGTAGAGCTGGGCAGAATTCCTTCTGCCTGACATACAGGTCACCCCCAACACACACTTCAGTTGCAAGGCCAGGAAAGATCTGCTTCTGATGACTGCATCCCCCTCTTTCATCTGGGACTCAGAACCTGGGCCCACACCACATGGCCCTCTTCCATCCCACCCTGAAAAGTCAGGAGCAGACTGACCATAATTTGGGAGTCTAGATCCCAAGATGAAACTTAATCCATCCAAGGAGGATGCAAGAGACAGCCTGACTATATGCTCTTAACCTCCCCAGGAACAGAAATCTAAGCTAGGCAAACCTCTCATCTCAACAACTCTTCCAGATATCTTGCTCGTCACTAGCTCTATTAGAGGCCCCCACACTTCAGCGCAGAGTTCCACATTCCTAGCTAAGGGCCTGAGGCTGCAGACCTCAGCTGCTCCAGTGGGTTCACACTTAACTTTTGCAAGAGGTTTTTAGGAGCAGTTTGTTCCAGGAGAGAGGCAATGGGACAGAAGCCATAAACCCCACAAAGCTGAGAGCAGCAATCGTAGAGACTCAGAAAAGAGAAGTTGGCTGAGTCCAGGTGAGTTTACTCACTGCTGGAGCCTCTGCAGAGGCAGAGGGAGCAGGTCCTGAAGATGAAGGCTCCCAAACTCAGGGCGGCCTTCCTGAAGTCGCACAAATCTCCGGAAACGTTTGTTTTTCTTTAGTTGCTCCTGGGTGATGGGGAAAGGGTTGGCAGCAGGGAGAGAAGCCACTCCTTATATTGTATTCATCTGTGTACACATCCCCAGCCCTCTGTAAGCTGTGTCCTCCTGAGAGAACCCCTACAGTGAACTTAGGATGGGGACCCCCACAGGGCTCTATAAATGTAGGAATGAAGTTTGGAGCTCCAGAGGAAGAGGCAATGTATGGGGCAAGAGGGGAATGACTTGGGATTATCTTCAGGTTACCTGCAGGGTGGTCCGGGACCTCTCTGCGTTGGCAGCAAATTGGGTGTAGAGCTCCAGGTGGGGGCAGAAGCTTTCCAGCCCCTGTCCCCAGTGCCCTCCTTCCAGGTAGGGAAGCAGCTCTCTGCGTGGGTGAGGACAGTAAAAGAGCAGTCCAACAACTACTCAAGCACCACCTCACTGAATTCCCATAACCTTGCCCTGGAGGTAGTGGTATTACCCCATTTTACAGATGGAAACTGGGGTAGGGTAAGGCACTGGGCCAAGACCACAGGTGAGGTAATTGGCTGACTCCGTACATGAACTTGGGTTTCCCCCCCCCCTCCCCTCCAAGCTTCGTGCCTGCCAGAGGCCAGGGCCCTCCTCTTCTCTTTCTCCACGCCCCTTCTACTCACTGGCTGGCGCCGTAAATGAGCTCCCAGGGCCCAAACAGGGTCTGGCGCTCTGCTGGTCGCAGGGTGCCCTTGGCTCTCAGAATCCCCACGAAATACTGCGGAAGAAGATTAGCGGTATATAGTCTGCAGGAAGAGGAGGCTAATGCCAAGCCGCTGCTAGAAACTGTAGAATGCTTGAGCTCCCTACATGCAGGCGGACAGTCCAAGACCATACTCGGGGTCACCGACCTCGCAGAGACCCTCCCATACCCTGGGGTCCCCGCCCCATACGGGAGGGCGTGCGCGGCCGCACCGTGGCCACCAGCCCCAGCTGTTCCTGGTAGCGCCGCTCAGTCTCCAGCAGCTCCCGGGCAGTGCGGGCGCGCTTCCGCTCCCAACGGGCACGCTGTTCTTGCACTGGGCACCTTCCGATGGCGCCCGACCTCTCCATTCCCCGCGGAGAAGTCGATGCTTCCGGCCGCAGCCCGCCGGAGATTCAAATCCCAACCGCTCCGGGGGCGGGGCCGGGAGAGGAGTGCGCCCCCTGGCGCTGGGAGGCTGCACGCAGGACGGAGCATGCGCGGCGGCCCGCCGAGCCGCATCGAGTCTGTGCCGGTAAGGCCTCGCCCTACCGCCAGGGCGGCGCTGTAAGTGCGCGAAGCCCGCTCAGGCAGCGTCGAGTGGGGCCAGTGGATGACCCTCCTCTGAAGTGGCGCTAAGCTGAGGCAGCAGTCTGGACCTTGAGTCAGGAGATTTGGGAGTGCAGACACCAGCGGGGCCTCAGTGTCCTCTCTGTAAAATTAGGAAGGGGCAAGAATTACGGCTCATATTCTGTCCTGGGCCTGTGCCAGATTCTGGGGCCCAGGCGTCCCCAGTGCTTTCACTACTAGGAAACCTCCCGGTCACAAGGTTTGAAATATTTGGGCCCTTGGACAAAAGTTTATAGGTTTTAAGTTACTAACTCGTTTTCTCCTTTCATACTGGTCCAAAACCTGACAGCCCATTAGCTCCTGGTCAGCAACCGTCGGTAACTAACATGGTAGTCAGAATTGCTGTGATTCTGGCCAAAGGCTAAAGCTTGGAGTTCATTGGTCTGTGCTACCTTGTCAAAGATAAAATGGACCAGATTTTCCTTACTTTGTTAGGTCTTTCGAAAAATTGGCAATGGCCCTGGAGGGTAAATTGGCAGTGCCATTTTGCCAGTATGTATGAGAAGTCTTAAAATGTGCTTACTCTTATGACCTAGCAATTCCATTTTTAGGAATGCATCCTAAAGAAACAGATATGTGGACAAAAATGTATATATCAGAATGGGTGGTACAATGTTGTTTGTAACAATAGAAAACTGGAAGCCACCTCTACCATTGGACAGTGGTAGAGAATTGACTAGGAGAATTGCGGTACGGCTATTTGAAGGAATAATATGAAAGCATTAAAAATGTCAAAAAAAACCCTATCAATATGGAAAAACACAGAGTATATTGCCCAACCAAAAACGGCAGGCTAACAAAGCTGTTTGTACAATATGATCCCATTTATGTATAGCAGATAGGACTGGAAGGATAAACAATCAAGAGGTAGTTGTGGTTGTTATCTCTGGGTGATGGGATTGAAGTTAATGCACTCCACAAATATTTTCTTAAGCACCTAATCTGTGCCAGGCACTGGATTGCTGAGGTTAAAGGGGTGAATGGGACAAACAGGGTGATTTTTTAAATTCCCTTATGTTTTTCTCCTTTTCCCAAGTTTTCTGCTTGAGCATGCATGCATTACTTTTTATTTTTATTTATTTTTTTGAAACATTTTATTTATTTGACAGAGAGAGAGAGCACAAGTAGGGGGAGCAGCAGACAGAGAAAGAGGGAGAAGCAGGGGAGCTCGATGCAGGGCTTGATCCCAGGACCCTAGGATCATGACCTGAGCCAAAAGCAGATGCTTAACTGACTGAGCCACCCAGGTGCCCCACATGCATTACTTTTTAACTAGGAAAAAAAAAAAAAACTACTAAAGACCAAAATGTTAAGAAACCTTCAGACCCTGCATTCCTACCACTACGGACTCCTAGGAATTTGGACCCCAAGACAAGAACCACGGTACTGTTAGGGTTCTGAGGTCCCCTCTAGCTCACTGACACGAAGAATTCTAAGGAGAAATTCTGGACTTAGATCAGGGAAAAACAACTTGAAGGGCTGGATGGCGGGAAGCGAAAGTTTGAGTCAGACTGTACCTTGGACTCGAGTTGCAAGAAAACGGGTGATACCATATAGGTGGAGGACTGGTTACACTGTCTCAAGTGAATGTGGGGCAGTCCACACTACGAGTTCATGGGTGGAAGGGGACAGATAATCCCACCGTAATCAGTATCACTGTGAGTTTCTTCTGCAGCCCTGGGATGAGCAGAAACATGGCCCTAAGTGTCTGAAGACACAGACCCGAACAACCAAAGACTTGGCCATAAGCACCACAGAGAGGTCATGCATCATCAGGCAGGGGGCGCCCCAGTCAGTTGGTCCCGAGTACATTTTGTCCCAACCTGGGAAAGCTCCCGGAATAAGACTGTGGGAGCTCAAACCTGTTTTAGAGTTTGGCAGTCTCCCAGCTGCAAAGGCATGATCCAGGGTCAGAGTCTACACTCCCGACCCAGACCAGAGACACAGTCACACACAGAAACAAAGTGCTTAAGAAAGAGATAGCACCATGGAGAATGGTGTTGGAAAAATTAAAAGGCTGAAACAGAGAGACCTGCACATCGACATTGATCTAGACTCTGAAATACTGACTAAAAGCAGCTGAGATGGCAGGGAGACGTGTGGACATACAGAGTGCTACAGAGAAGTGTACCAGGGAATCCTGACAGAGACCCAAAAAGGAAAACGATGGAAATATGAAGAACATTTGGAAAGAGGGAAAATGGAGGAAAGCTGGGATGGGTCTTGGAGAAAGATCTCCACATGCACAGACTCCAGGCTCCAGTTAGCATGGTGCTTCTGTCTTCTGTGCTTCCCTTGACCTCTTCCACCTCAACTAGATTCGCCATTACCACGTTCTGTCTTGTCCAGGTCCATCCAATTCAGGAACTTCCATGTCCCCTCCATGTGTCAGTGTCTAACCAAGGTGCTGACGTCACAGCTGACCCAGACAATAAGCTGACCTTCCACATGGTGCATTGGATCAGATTTCCATGGATGGCTCTTAATTTGGCTCCAGAAATAGCAACCTAGATTGTTAGGCTGACTGGCTCCTTGGAGGACAGCAGTTGTTCAGTCTGTGCAAGTTTTGGTATACAGTATGACAGTTAATCTGACAGGGCAGATAATTTGGGGTGCTGTAAAAATGTGACGTCATGCTCTTGGAACAGTTGTGGTTTGACAAACACAAGTCATTGACAATGAGCTCCTTGAGGGCAGAGAAGGCATCTTAGTCGATTTGGTTTTTCTCAAGTCCTGGGCAAGGTGCTCTGCAGAAAGAAAAATGCTCAGTAATGGTTGGTGAATAAAAGACTTAATCAAATACTGGACCCTGCCCTTATGGAACTCAAGGCTATTAGAGCAGATAAAATGTCATAAATCACCATAATATAAATTGGATGGTGGGCAAGGTCATTAGCAAGGGCAGGCAAAGAACTGTGATGGTTCAGAGGCACCAAAAATATCTTCCTGTGGTAGAGAATGGAGGAGGTGGCCTTCGAGCTGAGCCTTGAACCATAGAAGGGATTGAGACAGGAGAGAGAATAAAACTATTTAACAGGGTAGTGAGTGCACAAGTACTGATTCATGACAGTGGAAGCTGGCTGGGGCATTCAAGTGGGGTCCTTGGGCCTCTGCTTTGCCAGACATTACCTCTTTAGAGAAGAGATCAGTAGAGTCCCCAGGGAGGAGTGAGGTAGCAGGAGAGCCCTGAAGCTAGGGACTAGTTCTCGACAGGATTAGAGATATTTCAATATATTTCTCTAATCCATACAACCATAATGGTACATATCTACTGAATGTTAGCCGCGGATAGGAACTTCCTGAGATGGCCTTACTCTCTTTTGGTTTGTCGGAGCCGTAGGGACCTTACTAGAATGTGAGCTACAGAACAGTAGACGCAGTTCTCTAGTTCAATGCTGCATCCCTAGGGCTTAGAATGGTACCTGGAGGACTGGAGGAGGCTTAATAAATATTTCTCAAATGAATAGGCATACTGGGAACCCCAAGTCCATTCTTGGGTCCTTCCACTCTTCATCTCCTTGCACCTGCTCCCCCCTCAAATCCATGTTCCACACCAGCCCTCAACACAACCTAATATGAGAATTGTCATATTCTGTCAGATTCTGTCAATCTCCTGCACAAGATACGTGATGCCTTTCCTTTCCACAAAATACTATCCTCCCCATTGTTTTTAGCAACTGAATTGCTACTTCTTCAAAGTCCTGATCAGATTTTGTTTACTTCTGTGTTACTTTCTGAGGCAGAATTAATCTCTCTCCACTGAATATTGTGATAGTGTTTGCCCTCACTCACTAGACAGTGAGCAGCCCCCTAGGACAGGGACTGTGTCTTACTCATTTCTGTACCTTTAGTCCGTAGCCCAGTGCTGGACATAGTAGATGCTAACTAAATATTTGTTAATAAGAGTGAATGGTATTCCCAGCAGTGAGAACTAGATGAACAAAGGTGGTCGAAGGTCTGGGGAAAAAATGAATAGTTTAATTTGGCTGGAGTATGAGGGAGAATAGTAGGAGATAAAACGAATGGAAAGGTTTCTTGGGTAAGATTTTGAAGGGCGTAGAAGTCAACTAGAGGAAGAAGATGGGCAGCCAATGAAGGTTTTTGAGCAGAGGTGTAATATGATGAAAAATAAATTTAGCTTAAAGCCATCACAGTCCCTCTCCTATATATACTCAGTTTTCCATTTATACTGAGATTCGCCTCCCACCCACCTGTCTGTCTACCCACTCCCAGGCTTCCCCAGCAGCTTGTCCTACCCCTTTATCTGCTCCCTGGCTAGGCCAGGGATATATACATGGGCTGCTTCCCCCCTCAGCCAGAGGCTGTGGGGGCCCCAACTCCCTGTCTTTCCCCTTCTCTGCCTGGACCTGGGAAGCAGGCCAGTGTTAGCTGAGGCTGGCTGGTGAGCAGCTGGGCGGTGCCAGAGAGAGCCTGTCTAGTGCCAGGTGGTGCCTTGGGTTCCAGGCCGAGCCTATGACCCCGATAACCTCCTGCCTGTGCACATACCTGCCCCTCACACCACCCCCATCCAGGCTTTGGTATCGGGAAAGGGGCACAGGGCCAGGCAGACCCACGGGACTTTGGCTCCATCTCTACAAAAGGGCCCTCTGTGAGTCAGCCTGCTCCCCTCCAGGCTTGCTCCTCCCCCACCCAGCTCCTGTTTCCGATGCACGTACAGCCCGTACACACCGTGTCTGGGACACCCCACAGCTAGCCGCATGGCTCCCCTGTGCCCCAGTCCCTGGCTCCCTCTGTCGATCCCAGCCCCTTCTCCGGGCCCTGCCCTGCAACTGCTGCTAGTCCTGCTGCTCCTGGTGCCTGCCCGTCCCCAGAGCCTGTCCCGGATGCAGGGGACGCCCGGGTTGGGAGGGGATTCATCTGGGGAAGATGATCAACTGGACGAGGAAAACCTACCCAGTGAAGAGGACCCACCCGGACAGGAGGACCCACCCGGACAGGAGGACCCACCCGGAGAGGAGGACCCACCTGGAACGAAGACTGAACCAGGAAAAGAGGACTCTCTGAAGTTGGAGGATCTACCTACTGTTGAGGCACCCAGGGACACCCAGGGCTCCCAGAATAATGCCCACAGGCACAACAAAGGTAAGTGGTCATCAGCCCTCCAAATTTAGACTCCAGGAGGTTTGTCCTCCCCGCATTAAAGCCCAGCCCAGGCAGGGATTATTCAGAGAAGGAAAGGAGCCTGTCCTGGGACAGTAGCCTTTCCCATCCCCACGGGATCTCATGCCACTAGGCCCTTCCCCCTTTCAGGGGGAGACAAAAAAGCACAGATGGAGAGAGGTGAGCAGGAAGAGATGAGAAAGAAAAGCGGGGGCGGGGTGGGGGAGTTGGGGAGGAGAAAGAGATGAGGAATGTGAAAAGAGAGAAGGCATAGGTGGAGAGAAATAAGAATATGAGGGAAGAGAAGAGGAAAGATGGCAGGGGGGTGGATAGCAGAGGAAGAGCCAGAGGGCTTGTAGAGATCACCTCATCTTCACTCTACAGGTGAAGAAACTGAGACCTAGGAAGAAGGAATAGCAAGTAGGAGAACCTGGTATTTTGACTCAGAAACCAGGATCCTTGGGAAGGTTGTTGGAGACAGGGAGAAAAGGAAGGTCTCTTGATTTGGGCCTGGGGACTGAGGTTCTCACCCACTCTACAGACTAAGACAGCGGTTGCAGACTGGTATGTCTGGGGCCGGCAGGATCTTTCATCTGCCAAGCTATGGTGTTATGTTTGGTTGCAATCTGTTGTGCTCTATACCTGGCCACGTTAGGTATTTCCGTTCCCTGCTATGCCCCTGTAAGGCATCAGAGTTGGAGAACCCCTACTAGTTGAGGAGGACCCGCCTCTTTCTGGCCGCTGGGGAGGGACTGGGCTTAAAGATCGACTTTTCATCCTTCTCCTTGATGCAGGGGATGACCACGGTCATTGGCGCTATGGAGGTGAGACACCCACCCCCTGCACACCCAACCTGGGCACCCTGCTCTGCTGATCTGACCCCTCAGCCATCCCGAACTCTGGTCCTGGGCGTCCCACCCACTGTATCCATGTCTGCCAGTCCCCAACACAGCCCGCTTCCTGTCTCTCCGTCCACATCCCTGATTTCTATTTCCCGCCCCATGCCTTCTCACTCCACCCCTCACTTTTTCTACCCCGCTTTCCTAACTGTTCCTGATCTTGTCACCAGACTTCCTGTCCACACTCTCTCACTCCAGGCGACCTGCCCTGGCCCCAGGTGTCCCCAGCCTGCGCAGGCCGCTTCCAATCGCCGGTAGATATCCGCCCAGAGCGCGCCGTATTTTGCCCCGCCCTGCAACCCCTGGAACTCCTGCGCTTTGAGCTCCCGCCACTCCCAGAACTGCGCCTGCGCAACAATGGCCATACGGGTGAGGCGGGGCGGGGGGGTGGGGAATGCCTGGCTGCAGAGCCTCGGGGAGGGGGCGGAGGCTATCTGGGGATGGGCCCCGGCCTAGAGAAGAGGGCCGGCAGGGTCAGTGCCTGGGAGTTAGGCTGGCCCTCCCAGGTAGGTTGGCCCTGCCCGTTCACCTGCCTCTTCCCTCGCAGTGCAGCTGACTCTGCCTCCGGGGCTGGAGATGGCCCTGGGCCCCGGGCGGGAGTACCGCGCCCTGCAGTTGCATCTGCACTGGGGGGCGGCGGGTCGCCTGGGCTCAGAGCACACGGTTGACGGCCACCGTTTCCCAGCCGAGGTGAGCGCGCAGCGAGAGAGGCGAAGGGGGGCGCTGGGCCGGGGGTCTTGCCCACTTCTACCCTTTGTTTCTCTCCAGATCCATGTGGTTCACCTCAGCACTGCATTTGCCAAAGTTGAGGAGGCCTTGGGGCGCCCAGGGGGGCTGGCCGTGCTGGCCGCCTTTCTGCAGGTACCAGCCCTGGGAGCCCTTATTCCCTGCTTCCCCACGCCCCGGGGCTCAGTGTAGCTTGTCCCCAGAGACCCCCATCCTAGCACACTCACCCTGGCACCTGGCAGTCCTCATTCACTTATTAATTCATTCAACACCCCCTGTAGGTCAGGCATTGAGCCACACAAAGAATTCTGAAACCGTGGCTCCGCCCACAGCACGTGGGCGGGGCGGGGGGGGGCTGACATGAAAGACATACAAAAGACACAGACATAGCAAAACAGGTGGTCAGAGAAAACTTCACAGAGGAGGTCAAACTCGAAGCCTTCAGTAGTGGGAAAGATATTCCATGCAGAGCCAACAATGTATGTGGACTAAAAATATGACCCACTCAGGGAATGGCAGGTGCAACGGAGGGGTCACCGGGAAGAGTAATTTCTTGAATACTCCTATAACCTTGAATTTCCATTTTGTGAAATGCAGTAAAGTCTAGAGAAATATTTAGTGACCTCTTTGGACCTGTAACGATCAGGGCTACATACACAGTGATTCGAAGAGGCTAGTAAAATGGAGGGATGGTGAGATACCTTCTAGGCTCAGTCACTGCCTAACTGACTCCTTAACGCCAGCCTCACAGCACAAAGTTCAGGGAGGTGCCTCTGAGACAGCATGTCCTTGCTCCGAAAGTCAAACACATGAATTATTAAGGCGAATGTAGAGGAAACGGGAATACAAAGGTGGTACGGTTCTCTGTGGGGAGCCCATGAGTGCGTATGTGGACATAGGATCAGTGAGACTGGAAAAGATAGTAGGACCCAGGTCACTGAGGGCCTCCTATCCTAGTAAAGTGGCCCACCCTCCTCCTCCTCCAATTTACCGTTGAAAACTAGCCCACCGAGCAGGTTAGGTTTGTTTGCAAAATAAAAGTAGATCGATGGAGTAGTAACACAGAAGATTTTGTGTTCTCCCAGCATTCTCAGAGCTGAGAAATGGGGGAAGAGTATGGGAAGCCCACCTCACCTTCAGGCCTCCAGCCATGGCCTTAGACACCTGTAAAAACCTGTCTTGTACTGTCATTTCCCAGGAGGGCCCGGAAGAAAACAGTGCCTATGAGCAGTTGCTGTCGCATTTGGAAGAAATCACTGAGGAAGGTCAGTTTGTTGGTTTGGCCACTACCCTCAATACCCTAGTTGAAAACTGTCCTTGGGGAGCCTCAGGTGTGAGGATGGAGATGGGCTCCCTCCCACAGGCAGAGAACCAACGTGTGAGCTGACTGACTATGATCTTGACAATAATTTTAAAGCTGAGCAGAGGACCACAGGCTTTATGGCTAAAAACCAAAACAGACAACCCCCCCCAGCCCCCCCCAAAAACCCCAAACCCTACAAAACCCCAAATCAAACAAAAACCAAAAGAAGACACAAAACAAGACCAATAAAATATATAGATAGATGACAGATAGATAGATAGATAGATAGATGATAGTGTTTGGAACTTCAGAGGTTGAGTCCCGGGAGCTAAAATTTTTCTGAAAACTGTCTATTTCTCCGTCATAAGCATCAAACATTTTAAATTTGTACTTTTGTTGGAAATCTTTCTCTTCTCAGCCACTCTGAGTCATTTTAAACCTCACTACTGGACCTTACATTTTACTCAACTAGAGGGAACTGTGCTTTTTGAGTTTTTGCATCTGTTTTTTATGGTTTCAAATGTTTATATTTATTTACAAGTTATTCAGCTCATTTTCCCTTTTGATTCATTTCGGGTTTAAATCTGTAGTCCAGCACGGTATCACAGTACGAGAAGTAAGGGTGAAGACTCAGAGGGAGGACCTTGGGAGCAGTTCTGTCACTCTGTGAGGCCCCACAGCCCTTTACCTTCTTCTGAGTTAGTCTTGTGCTGAGTTAGGGGAAGGGACACGCTTAGTGAAGAAGTGGTCTCAGGAAGTTGCTCCAGCTTGGCATTTGGGAGGTGAACCTGTATCCCTATACCCCAGAGCTTTGGAGGGAGTCGATCCAGGTGGGATTCCAGCACAGGTCCTCTCCACAGACTCAGAGACTTGGGTCCCAGGACTGGATGTATCTGCACTGCTGCCCTCTGACCTCAGCCGCTACTTCCGCTATGAGGGGTCTCTAACCACACCCCCCTGTGCCCAGGGGGTCATCTGGACTGTGTTCAACCAGACAGTGAGGCTGAGTGCTAAGCAGGTGGGGCTGGGGCATGGTGGTGACGTAGGGGATGTGGGGGAAAGGGGTGTAAAAGTGGATAAAGAGATGAAGCGGCCATATGGGGGAAGAGGGGGACGTAGTGGGTGAAGCCCTGAGGTGCTGGCTGTGAGTAGGCCTGTGACCCTTTCATTTTCTTGTCCTGAGCCCACTCCCACTGTCTCCTGACCTCCCTAGCTCCACACCCTCTTTGGCTCCCTGTGGGGACCTGATGACTCGCGGCTACAGCTGAACTTCCGAGGGACACAGCCTTTGAATGGGCGAATGATCGAGGCCTCCTTCCCCGCTGAAGTGGAGAGCAGTCCCAGGACTGTTGAGCCAGGTGCAGCTTTGTGATGGCCCAGATTGCCGAGTCCACACCCCACCCCCCCCCACCCCCCCGCCATCGCCAGGTCCTTTACCCTGGCATGTGTCTTCATTGTGCCTGTGTCTGTTACTGGTAGTCACAGCCCCTGGTTCTAATGTGTCCTTTTTCTCTTCAGTCCACCTGCATTCCTGCCTTGCTGCTGGTGAGTCTGCCCCTTCTCTGGCTCCTGACCCCTTGGCATCGTTCAACCTCAGGGTCTAGGACCACCTCTACCCCCTCTCCTTTTCTGCAGAACAGACGTTCAACCCCAATAAGATAGAGTGTCAGATCGAGGGGGAGGGGGTTCCCCTGTTGTCCCCAGGGCAAAAGTTGGTTAGAATGGAGCTCCAGAAATCTCCTAACATCCTCCTTCTCAAACAACCTTTTACTTTGCTTTTAGGTAGAAAAAGAGGTGCTTATCTTACTCCTTCTTGTGTATCCACCCCCATCCCTTTGCTAGCCTCTTCTGGATTCTGACAGAGGGCAGCTGGAGAGCCAGGGGGCAGGGTGTGGGATATACTGAAGCGGGCTGAGGGAATCCTACGGACTCCTCTTCACTCTGAGGCAGCCTCTCCTCTCCCTCCAGGTGACATCCTGGCGCTGGTTTTTGGCCTCCTCTTTGCTGTCACCAGCGTCGCCTTCCTTGTGCAAATGAGAAGGCAGCAAAGGTAATACCTGCTCGCCTCCCGCCACCCCCTCCCTCAGACGCAGCCCCACCTCCCTGGATGGAGTCCAGAACAGTTTCATGCAGTGCGTGCCAATGGGCTCATCTGGAGGGGGAGTTTTCTCATGTGCTTTTGTGTTGTGTAGACTCCGAAGTGGAAGTGGGACCAAAGGGAATGTTAGCTACCACCCAGCAGAGGTCACAGAGACTGTTGCCTAGAGGCCTCGGAACTTGGAGAATGTGCAGAGAAGCCAGCCCGAAGAATCTGGGGGGAGCTGGAGACTGTCCTGTCCTACCCTTTATACCACTTCCTTTTTAAGGTCCAAGTATTTTTTTAAATAAATGTTTCTGATAAAACATATGGAAGACAGCTTTGTTCCCCAAATCAGGAGGATGGTGTATTTATTTCCTATTGCTGTCTTGAACAAATCACCACAGACTTAATGGTAATGCAGATCTATCCTCTTTGAGTTCTGGAGGTCAAAAGTCCAAAATGAATTTTCTGGGCTTAAGTCAAGGTGTCAGTAAGGACGGTTCCTTCTGGACACTTTGAGGGGAGGGGGTTTCCTTTTTCAGGTTCTAGAAGCCAAGCATTCCTTGGCTTGTGGCCCCTTCCTCATAGCACTCCAGCCTCTTGCTTCCATTGTTGTATCTCTTAAAACTGCCTTTGACCTTGCCTCCCTCTTATAAGAACCTTTGTGATTACATTGGGCCTACCTGGATCACTTAGGATAATCTCCCCATTGCAAAATCCCTAGCTTAATTGCGAAGTTCCTTTTCCCACGTAAGGTAACATTTCACAGGACTAGGGTGTGGACATCTTTGGTGGGGGGCATCACTGCCTGGCACAGATGTTATCAGGAAGGGGGCAGAAGTGACTGAGATAGAATGGCCGTGGGCGCACACACAGCAGTGTATGTGTCTGGGGGGAGGGCAGGCTTAGCCTCTAGGCTTAAAATCGTAGTGAAGCTTTGGGCTTTCGCCCTGCTCACGTAAAATCTGTGGAGCTTTGCAGTTTTGCCTTCAGACTGGCCGCCTGCTAGAGTGGCACAGTGCCGCTGACAGCAGCTCCTTTGCCCTGCGGGTGGTAAGGGCCCGGATGTTCCCCCGGCCCAGCGGGGCCTCTCTGCTTCACGCAGCCTGTTCACAACCCTCTGCAGTGAACCCAGTGCCCCAACCCTTGGCTCCCTTCGAAAAGGAAGTCCTACTGTGCAGATTGGTCACTCAGGGGCCCTCCCAACTCCCCTGGGGCATCCTCTCAGCCTTTCTACTTTGGAAAGCTACCACCACCATTGCCAACACCAAAGAAAGATTTAAAGGGCCCTGTGAGGCGGTAACATCCATTTTATTGCGTTGGGGTGGCGGCGGCGGCCCGGCTGGGCCAGAGCCGGCCTCACAGGTTGTTGAGTTCCAGCAGGGTCTGGTCGAGAGTCTGGTGGATCTCCACGTTCTCCTCCTTGGCACTGGCCAAGGTCTCTGTGAGGGGAAGCAGCACGTGAGGAGGGGCGGGGAGACACGAGGGGTGATGGGGGATGGAGGCACAGGAAGACATAATCATGAAGGAATCGGAGGATCCCGTGCCAGGGGCAGATGGACGGACTGACCAAGACAGACACGGAGGCCTCACTCAAGACTTCGGGGCCACGGGGGTGGGATGGGAAGGCCTAAGTCATAAACTACTTTACCTCCTCCTTTAGAGGGCTTAAGAGAGTTGGAAACAGAAGGAGAGACAAAGACTGAGCCAGAAAAGGGAGGGCCAGACAGACAGACTGGAGACAGAAAACAGACCTGCAGTGAAAGCCCCATGTTGTTGGCATCCAGTGTTTTCCCAAATGTCACCCCAGACCTTTCACCCCTTGCCCTTCCTCAGCACCTCCCCACCCGTCTCCCTTCCAGTCTCCTTTATCCTGGAACTGCAGCGTAGTGCTCTGAGGTCAGTGACTGGGCTGGGTCGGCACAAGAGCACATCTCTCAGAGGCAGCGGAGGGCTCGCGGTGACTGATGGCGTGATACGTGCCCACATGCAGCAGTGAGACAGTGACAGAATGACAGTGCCATGTGGAGGGGGTGCACGGGCCACAGTGTTCTATGGGTGAGCTCAGTGCGGGGGAGTGGGTCACAAGATTGGGTGTGTCCGTAAGAGCCAGGATCTCTGTGGGGGTGATGGACGTGCTCTCGGGAGGGCAGGAAAACAGCATGGAGACCAAGTTGAGTTTATTAAGCAGCAGAAAGAGGTAGAGGCTGGAGGGTGGAGTGGGTGGATAGAAGGATGAAGCAAGTGCCAAGGTGGGCAGCAGGTGTGGGGGGGCTCTCCAAGGCTGCGCCCGGCCTGGCTCTGCGATGCTGACCATTTTGCTCCTCCTGCCTGCCCCCTCCCCGAAGAGAATGGAAAGAGGAGAGAAGGGGCTGAGGGCGCCACACTGGCATGGGGCTCAGAGGGAGGTGATGTCGTTGAGTGCGTTGTCCAGTTCCTCGCTGATGGCCTTGTACTTCATCTTCTGTGCATAGACTTCGTCTGGGGGGTCCAGGGGAGGGGCCAGGTGGGGGAAAGAGGAAAGGAGGGAGAGAGGGTAATGGAAAGAGAGAACAAGAATCAGAGAGAGGTGGACAAAGATGGAGTGACAGAAATAGGCCAGAGAACAGGCTGGACAGCCATGAGGGCTCCCTCCTCCCCTCTCTGTACTCGTCTCTTTTTCCTTTGGAGCCCAAGTTAGTTCTTCCCCTTGGACCTCCTACCTCCCCCAGGGACACAGGGCACAGTGCTTTGAATGAACAGGAGTGCTTGCTTCAAGGGGAGGGTGCTGGGGCCAGAAAGGACTAAGGTCCTAAAGTTGGAGATAAAATTGAAGCTTGCCTGAGAAGGCTGGAAGCACGAGAAGTGGGGATTAGGAAAGTGAACGGGTTATTGTAGAATAAAAACAAAATACAGGTTAGGTACGACATTCTTGCTACTAATGAGAAATAGCCACAGATTAGCAAATACCTGGATGTTCGTTTTCATCAAATCTAGCTTAAAATTGTATTTTCCATTAATGTCATGAAAACAGATATTAGACCCAATCTCTCTATATTTAATAAAAAGATCTTTGTGATATACGCACTATTGTGTTGCACTTGAAGACGAATTGTCTAGGTCAGTGCTACTCAAAGTGTGGTCTGAGGACAAGCAGCGTTGCCCCTACCAGGGAGCTTGTTAGACATACAGATTCTCCAGCCCTGAGTCAGCAATCACTTTGGAGTAGGACCCAGGAATCTGTGATCTAAAAATTCTCGGCGGTGTTCTCATGCACACTCAAGTGTGAGAAGCGCTGGAGTGGGCACACTGCACCAGGCGCAACTACTTGAATGGTGGGCACAGACCCGGGAGCTGGTGGAATCCTAGATGGTCCGACAGTAATTTATCTGGGACAGATGTGACGGGAAAATAAGGGACAGACCAACAGTCACGGGGAGCGGGGACCCACTTAAAAAGGTCTGGGGGTTAGGGGAGTATCCCTTTACCTTCCAGGTCATCAATGGTCTTCTCCAACTTTGCCACAGACCTCTCGGCAAATTCTGCTCGGGTCTCAGCCTGGGAGTAAAGGTAAGATGGGGGAATGACAAAAATTAGGCCTTCCCAGATACTCTCACTTAAGTCAACCTCCTCTTCCATCCCTAATCCCAAAGTCCCTGCCACAGGCAATCTCTGTCGGGGATGGGGGGCTCAGGGGAGAGTGGGGACAGGGACTCTCACCTCTTTTAGCTTCTCCTCCAGCAGTTTGATCTCCTCTTCATATTTATCTTCTTTGGTGGAATACTTTTAGGGACATACACATGCCATCAGGAGATCGCCTCCACCAATCCTTCACTCCACTGAGCCCACAGGCTACTCCTGGTCTTGTCTCCAGGGAACACCCAGCCCCTCCCTGCCTGGGCCCATTGCCTCCCTCCCCTGCAGGACCCCATCCTCACTGCCCCTCTACCCCCCTCTACCTTGTCCGCTTGGGCTTCCAGGGATTTCAAGTTGTTGGTAACAATTTTCAGCTCCTCCTCTAGGTCCCCACATTTACTGCAGGGGGTGTGTAGCAGGGGTTGGGGTGGGGTGTGAGGGCACAGTGTGGGAGACAGTGGAGATGGCACAGTGAGGAAGGGGTGGAGGAGAGAAGAGAAGAGCAAAGTTGTGAGAGTGACAGCAGGCAGAGTTTGGAAGCCCCAGGCCCTTCCCGACCCCCAGCAGGTGAGAAAACAGCCTGAGACTGGGGGGAAGGTGAGCTGAGAGAAGGCACCATTGCCCAGAAAGGTCCAGAGAGGTCACTACCTCCTCCTCTGAGGCCATCAGGGACTTGAGGGCCTGGTCCATGGTTCGGAGTTCCTCCTCCAGCTGCCTGGCTCGGCTGGGGGCAGCAGTTAGGGGTCAGAGAACAGGACCTGTCCCTATGGCCCCAAGCCCGGGAAACAGCCTCCCTCGGTCCAGAGTGCCCCAGAGCCATTGGAACAGGCCGAGTTTCACTTGCCGCCCCAGGGTCCCCTTACCTCTCAGCCACCTCTGCTCTCTCTTCTGAGCGCTCCAGCTCTCCTTCCAGGATCACCAGCTTCCTGGCCACCTGGGGGGAAAGGGACAGAACAAGCAGAGCCCTGGTGAGTGGCTGGGGGCATCTGGGGTTTAGGAGGGAGCAGGAAGCGGGGCAGGGCTGTCACCTCCTCATATTTGCGGTCTGAATCCTCGGCGATGTGCTTGGCCTCCTTCAGCTGCATCTCCTGCAGCTCCATCTTCTCCTCATCCTTCATGGCTCGGTTTTCGATGACCTTCATCCCTCTGGGGGGCAGGGAGCGCGGTGGAAGTGGGGTCAGGCCCAGCAGAGACAGGCTCCCAGCCCCTCCCCGGCCCGCCCCCTGGCAGGCCCCCTGCCCACCTCTCACTCTCGTCCGCTGCCTTCTCAGCCTCCTCCAGCTTTTGTAGGGCTGTAGCCAGGCGCTCCTGCGCCCGGTCCAGCTCCTCCTCTACCAGCTGAATGCGGCGGTTCAGGGAGGCCACATCTGCCTCGGCCTGTGGGTCAAAGGCCAGAGGTCAGAGGGGGGTGGTCTGCCTTGGATGAGGATCAGAGAGATTCCAGAGGATGGTAAGATTCTTGTCAGAAAGAATCTGTTTTCTGGCTTCCAGACTTTTCCTCCTTCAATCAACCATCTTCTATCCACACTCTGTACTCCAGCCCCAAACATGCATTCCTTAACAAGCTCCACTCCTCTGCCTCAGGGACTCTTCTAGCACCGTGCACAGTTTCCGATGGTTATCTGCAGGTCTTTCTGTACCCACCGCAAGCGCTCCACGCTCAGACCAGGTCCGAGGAGCCCTGACTCCTCCACAGCAAAGCTTGGCCCAGGTAAGGGGGTGGGGAAACCCAGGCCAACCTGACCGCACCACCGCTAAAAATAGCCAATCACAGAGCCAAGCTCGGTGATGTCACTGGCTGCCAGTCAGACTCCCAGCCAGGGGCTCAGGAGGCTAGCCAGGCCCATGGGAGATATCCGTGGCTGTAGCAAGGGGCTTCTGGCCTCGGCCAGGAGGGCCACTGGAGGCGGCGAGGTGGTGGCAGGGCAGTGTGAGTGACACATATTCAGCCCCTGATCTGCGGTAGAGGCAAAACCATGGAGGTTTTGGGGACAGTCCGTGGAAAATGATGATACCTTACCAAAAAGAGAGGGCACGGCAAGAAGGGCCTCCAATAAAGGAAAATCAGAGCAGTGCAGTTTGGTGTTAAGAGCATCGGCTCTGAGTCAGACAGTGGTCTGTGAGCTCCAGCTCACCCACTCAACACTTGTGTGACCGTGGGCAACTTATCTAGTCTCTCTAGGCCTCCGATTCCTCCTAAAATTTTAAATCTGAGTTGACACAAGCAGTTCCTCTGGAGGCTGTTCTAAGGCAATGCAGTGCTTCTAATAATCAACAGGGCCACGGGGGAGGCCTGTAAAACCAAACAGGCTCTCTAGCTCTGTGCCAGGTCCACTGAAACGAGATCTCCAGGGCGGGAGCTTGGAAATCTTTTAATTTTTTTTTTTTTTTTTAGCTTCCAAGGGATTCTGCTGATAAGCCCAGTTTGGGAAACAGTAAACTAAAATGCAGAAAGCATTTGAGCCCATTGCTTGCAGCGTCTGCACTCCATAAATGTTAGGTTACCCCTGTCTCTCCCTCAGAGACAAAGACCTCGAGATTTGAGACTGGAAAGGAGAAGGGCCAGCGTAGGGGAAGAAGTGAAAGAGGGAAGGGATGGGTGGCAGCCCTGGGGGCAGAGGGGGTAGATAGCGGGTCCTGAGGAGTACCACACAGCGCGGGAAACAGCACCATATATAGAAAGTCGAAGATTGTCCTCCAGGTGCTTGAGGCCACCTAGAGTGACAAAGGCCATCATGGGCAGAGGGCCAGATGACTCAGTGTGGAAGGATTCTGGGGACAGCACTTGGGGTTAGGAAGAATGACCCTGTGGAACCTTCGAGGTCTGTTCTAGAGAAAGATGAGACTTTATAAAAGGAAAACTCTCTTTGTGATAGTGGGGTGACAAATGACTCTGAAGAGTCTGGGAAGTCCTGGGGTCCTCATCACAGGACTGATATTTGCCATTTTCTGCTTCTCAAGCTCTTCCCAGTTACGGATGCTGCTCTCCAACCACAGGACAGGTACTACTGTCCCCACTGGATAAATGTGAAGAGAGAAGGGAGAAACCGAGGCATGGTATAAGTGAACTGCTGTGTTCAAGGTCATACAGTAAGTCCAGGCAGTGTTTGCTATTGACTCCTGGCACTGCTGCCCTGCGTCCCCAGCTCTGTCCCTGTCCACCCCTCCTCCCCTCCAGCCCCCACCCAGCTCCTTGGGTTTCCAGTCTTGCCTCCAGCTGCACTGGGCCTTAGTTATTTATAGAGCGTCAGATGCCCAGGGCTGTCTTTGCTAGCAGCTGCAGGTCAGTTCCCTCCCAAGTGCCCGGGCTGCTGGAGAACCAAACCCAAGCCTGGAGGTCAGAGAAACCAACCTTGGGGGGGGAGGTGTTGGGGAACATGGATAATGGTCAAAATAAACAGTAATGTCATCTTGGAGCTCGATGTTCAGACGCACTTTTGCCAATCCTCCCATACCTCCAATCATAGGCTCATTTTAATTCTGGATGGAAGGCAAGTGGGGAAACTGAGGCAGAGAATGATACAAGTATCGCATCCAAAGTCATATGGCTATTCTCCAACCTCAAGGTGGGGGCTGGGAATGGCAGAAGACAGAGAAGTCTGGTTAGGGGATGTGGGGTGGGCAGAAATCTCAGAGTGAACAGGACCTGCTGAGGTGGCTGCCTTGGCATTTGTGGCCCTGTCCCTCCACCCTGTGGCCTGGCATGGTCTCAAGGCTGACACCTTAATGAGGGTAAATGAGGGGCCATTAGAACCTGAGCTGGGCCCCGGTGCACAGTAGGGCTGCTGGAGCCAGAGGTCAAGGCCAGGGAATTTCTAATGGCCCCCCAGGGGTGTAACTCAAGTCAGGCCCCATCTCTGGATTCCTCTCCCTCCTCCTGCCCAATAGTACCTACACCCACACCCCACGAATGGAGCTGCAGCCTCTTCTCCACTTCCCGCTAGAGGATTAGCTGAGGTAGATGGTAAATTCTTGACCCCCACCCACGATGACTCACTGCTTGATCACTGTACATTCTAAGAGCTTGGAACCAAATAGAGTTACAAGGCTGCGTCTTCTGGAGGAAGTGGTGGGTGGTTTTGATTTACCCACTGGCTTAGGTTAATTGTGCAACCTTGCCCTAGCCTGGGTTTCTGAGAGGAAACCATTTCTGTCCTGGTGCTGGGGATGTCTAGGTCCCCTTCTCCCTTCATCTCCATGTCTGGGACCCCTCCCAGTGCACTCTCCCACCCCCAGGTCCACACTCACGTCGGTGGCCTTCTTCTCAGCCTGCTCCAGTTTCTCCTGGGCGTCCTTCACTGACTCGGAATACTTTTCCACCTCATCCTCTGTCCCCTTCAGCTTCTTCTGGAGGGCCTGCTGCTCCTCCTCCAGCTGGGAGAGAGAGGCCTTGGTTAGTCGGGCCCGGGGCTCAGGAAGGAGGCAGGGTTGAGTGTGAGGGGGGTACTCAAAGGTATTCAGAGGCTGTCCGGGAGGAAGCAGGGTAGCAGAGGAAGGACAGTGCAGCCAGGGGTGTGGAAAGGGACCTGGTGGGGGTAGAGAGAAAGCTTCCAGCCCCAAGAGGCAGGGCCCATCATTGCTCTGCAGGGGCAGGTGTGGAAATTGGGGGACTGCAGCTCCCCAGGCTATGATGGGTGAGATTAAGTGTGGCTTTGACTAGGTCCCTGACGGTAAGGTGAAGGTCCAGCCCCCACACTGGACGGGAGAGCCTGGGACTGCAGGCCGCAGGCTAGGGGGCACAGGGCGGGGCCTACCCCTCCGTCGCTGGGGAGGAGGGCGCCGCACGGGGTCCGGGGCCCCCACCTGTTTGCAGCGGTCCTCAGCCTGCTTCTTGTCGGCCTCGGCCTGCTCCGCACGGTCGATGGCATTCTCCTTGTCCAGCTTTAGCATCTGCATCTTCTTCTTGATCGCGTCCATGGCTGCGGTGGGGGGCGGGCCGGCCGGCGGGCAGTGCGGGCAGGACCAACGGGGCTGGCTGAGCTGACCGGGCGCACGGGTGGCGGGCGAGGAGGGCCAAGCCGGACTGGGATGTCCCAGCCGCGCGGGCGCCTAAAAGGCTGGGAGGGACCGGGCGGAGCCGGGGGCCGGGACCCTCCCCCACCGCGGCCCAAACCTTGTAGGGGCAGAAGCACAGCCCGGTGTAGGGGGGGGCACGGCCGCCCCCTGTGCCCACCCCCTCGGGACCGCCCCCTCGAGGCTCCTCCCCTCCCCCACCCCCCAGCCGTCGGAAGGTAAAGTAGCTGGTACAGTCCGCTGGAAAAACTCTAGCCTTGCGGAGGGAAGGGGTGGGGAGGGGACCCTCGGGCTTGGGGCTTTGCGCTTCCTCTGAGTGACAGCCCGGCCCAGTGGCAGCTGCGGCTGGGGCCCCTGGGGCTATTTCGGGGCGTGAGCTCACGGCAGCTGCGCGGGCGCAGGGAGCCGCGTGCCCCCCTCAGCTGCAGCAGCCGCTGCCCTTAATTTAGAAGTTTCCTGTAAATCCCCTTGGATTAAATGTCTCTTGGGAGGCGGGGCTCCTCCGTGGTTCGAGTACCTCAGTTTACCCTGAGTCCCAGACTCTGGGTCTGCGTTACCGACGTGGTAGTGACAGCGGTGAGTCTCACCAGGGACTTGGGAAACTGAGGCAGGAGGGGAGCCTAGAGCCCCGGCCCAGTGAGGAGCGAGGCCCGGCCTGCTGCCCCCGAGGGCGGGCCTGACCTCTCCTTCCCTGGCTTCCCCTTCCAGCCCCTGCCCCTGGAGCCAGGGCCCCTCCTCTACGGCGGCGGGGCGGCTAGGTACCCAGCTCCGCGCCCCGCCTGCCCTGCCCCCCACGTGCCCCGCATATTTTCCCCGTAGCTCCGCCCGACCGTACCCGGCGGGCTCCCAGCCCCCCACCCCCGGGACGCGTCCCTCCCGCCCCCTTCCCCTCCCCTCCCCCCGC
>NW_024424119.1:25090015-25129475 GCF_017311325.1 Ursus maritimus
GGAGCTGCAGCCTCTTCTCCACTTCCCGCTAGAGGATTAGCTGAGGTAGATGGTAAATTCTTGACCCCCACCCACGATGACTCACTGCTTGATCACTGTACATTCTAAGAGCTTGGAACCAAATAGAGTTACAAGGCTGCGTCTTCTGGAGGAAGTGGTGGGTGGTTTTGATTTACCCACTGGCTTAGGTTAATTGTGCAACCTTGCCCTAGCCTGGGTTTCTGAGAGGAAACCATTTCTGTCCTGGTGCTGGGGATGTCTAGGTCCCCTTCTCCCTTCATCTCCATGTCTGGGACCCCTCCCAGTGCACTCTCCCACCCCCAGGTCCACACTCACGTCGGTGGCCTTCTTCTCAGCCTGCTCCAGTTTCTCCTGGGCGTCCTTCACTGACTCGGAATACTTTTCCACCTCATCCTCTGTCCCCTTCAGCTTCTTCTGGAGGGCCTGCTGCTCCTCCTCCAGCTGGGAGAGAGAGGCCTTGGTTAGTCGGGCCCGGGGCTCAGGAAGGAGGCAGGGTTGAGTGTGAGGGGGGTACTCAAAGGTATTCAGAGGCTGTCCGGGAGGAAGCAGGGTAGCAGAGGAAGGACAGTGCAGCCAGGGGTGTGGAAAGGGACCTGGTGGGGGTAGAGAGAAAGCTTCCAGCCCCAAGAGGCAGGGCCCATCATTGCTCTGCAGGGGCAGGTGTGGAAATTGGGGGACTGCAGCTCCCCAGGCTATGATGGGTGAGATTAAGTGTGGCTTTGACTAGGTCCCTGACGGTAAGGTGAAGGTCCAGCCCCCACACTGGACGGGAGAGCCTGGGACTGCAGGCCGCAGGCTAGGGGGCACAGGGCGGGGCCTACCCCTCCGTCGCTGGGGAGGAGGGCGCCGCACGGGGTCCGGGGCCCCCACCTGTTTGCAGCGGTCCTCAGCCTGCTTCTTGTCGGCCTCGGCCTGCTCCGCACGGTCGATGGCATTCTCCTTGTCCAGCTTTAGCATCTGCATCTTCTTCTTGATCGCGTCCATGGCTGCGGTGGGGGGCGGGCCGGCCGGCGGGCAGTGCGGGCAGGACCAACGGGGCTGGCTGAGCTGACCGGGCGCACGGGTGGCGGGCGAGGAGGGCCAAGCCGGACTGGGATGTCCCAGCCGCGCGGGCGCCTAAAAGGCTGGGAGGGACCGGGCGGAGCCGGGGGCCGGGACCCTCCCCCACCGCGGCCCAAACCTTGTAGGGGCAGAAGCACAGCCCGGTGTAGGGGGGGGCACGGCCGCCCCCTGTGCCCACCCCCTCGGGACCGCCCCCTCGAGGCTCCTCCCCTCCCCCACCCCCCAGCCGTCGGAAGGTAAAGTAGCTGGTACAGTCCGCTGGAAAAACTCTAGCCTTGCGGAGGGAAGGGGTGGGGAGGGGACCCTCGGGCTTGGGGCTTTGCGCTTCCTCTGAGTGACAGCCCGGCCCAGTGGCAGCTGCGGCTGGGGCCCCTGGGGCTATTTCGGGGCGTGAGCTCACGGCAGCTGCGCGGGCGCAGGGAGCCGCGTGCCCCCCTCAGCTGCAGCAGCCGCTGCCCTTAATTTAGAAGTTTCCTGTAAATCCCCTTGGATTAAATGTCTCTTGGGAGGCGGGGCTCCTCCGTGGTTCGAGTACCTCAGTTTACCCTGAGTCCCAGACTCTGGGTCTGCGTTACCGACGTGGTAGTGACAGCGGTGAGTCTCACCAGGGACTTGGGAAACTGAGGCAGGAGGGGAGCCTAGAGCCCCGGCCCAGTGAGGAGCGAGGCCCGGCCTGCTGCCCCCGAGGGCGGGCCTGACCTCTCCTTCCCTGGCTTCCCCTTCCAGCCCCTGCCCCTGGAGCCAGGGCCCCTCCTCTACGGCGGCGGGGCGGCTAGGTACCCAGCTCCGCGCCCCGCCTGCCCTGCCCCCCACGTGCCCCGCATATTTTCCCCGTAGCTCCGCCCGACCGTACCCGGCGGGCTCCCAGCCCCCCACCCCCGGGACGCGTCCCTCCCGCCCCCTTCCCCTCCCCTCCCCCCGCCCGGCTTTCCCCTAGCCGCGGAGGCCCCGCGCGCCCTGCCTCCCCTCCCCTTCTCCCTGTGGACTCTCCCGGCTCCTCTTGCTGGCCAACTTTACGCCAAAATTTCTTTTCTGCCCTTTTTTGGGCTGTTTCCCCGTGGGGAGGCGGGGCGGGCTGCGGCGGGGAAGGCGGGGGGCGAGGGGAAGAATTACTGAGCTCCCGGCGTCGGGAGTCGGGGGCGAGATGCCTCCACTCCTTGAGGCCGCAGAAGCAGCTCCTGGAGCCGGTCCCGGGGTCGGGAAGTGTGAGGCGCGGGGCTGTTTGTTTTCGTTTTTCCTCGGATGGGTGGGGGGAGAGGAAGTGGAGAGCAGGTTCGGAGGAGGGGGAAGGGGAGACCAGGAGGAGGAAGCTAGGCGGGAGCGGTTCGCCTCGCTCCCCTGAGGCCGAGCGGTGGGAGGCCTGGCTTTTGCTGGTGGGGGTGGGAGCCGTGGGAACCGTGGGCCCTGGGCCCGGGCCGCGGGGGAGGGGGTGCGGGAATGTATTTAGATCTGCTTAGCTGCCGGCTTGCTACATGTGGAACGAACCTGACCTCGCAACGTGCATTCCAACCTTCTGCCTGTTTTCTCCAAACTCATGGGAGACACTTCCACCCTCCCAGTAGCCAGTGCTAAACCCCTGGGGGTTACACAAGCGCTCCCCGGTCCCTCACTTTTCACAGCCACTTGATCCTGGGGATCTGACTTCCTACAACATGAGGTTCCTCCGCAAAGTCTCTGGGGTTGTCTTGGGGAGCTCCTTACACTACCTCCTGCCTGTGTCCGCTGTGGTCTTTCTCCTGGGTCCCCAATTCGTATGTTCTTTCAACGGAACCTTGACATTGTTACCAAAAATCTTTTAGAAAGTTGATGCCAATAAGATCCTAGAATCCTCCAAAACCCCTCCCTCCTCCCTCCCTCCTTTGAGGATAAAAATCTACATTTCTTAATATGGTATATGAAGTCCGTTTTGGCCCCTGCCTACCTCCCTGCCTCATTTCCTTTCATTCCTATCCTCACCCCCAATACACAGACGTGTACGTCATGCTGCATTCAAAAAAACTACACGCAGGACCTGGAAATAACCGCACTTTTCTTAAAGCTTCCACCTTTATGTATTCTGTTCCCTCCGTCTAAAATGTTCTTCCATTGGCTGATTCTGGTGGCCTTAAAAACTCAGATCAAATGATAGCTTTTCTGAGAAGCCTTCCCTGGCCACTGCCCCTCTCATTCCCTTCACCTAAGAGATGCGTGTTCTTGGTGTAGGCTCCTATAATTCTCCCCATAGTTCCTGCTATAATTATAGTTCTTGTACCTACCTGTATGTCTTCTTGGCCCATGAATCCTCCAGAACAGGGACTATCTTTTTCAAATCTGAATCCCCAATGCCTAGCATAGCATCAGGCGTAAGAGTTGACACTTGATAAACTTCTGCTAGGCAAAAATTTTTTTTTTTTGGTAAATTTTTTTATGCACACAAAAATATTAATACTGTCTGGATCTAAAGGAGCTCATGGTCTAGTGCAGTAGTTCTCAAACTTTTTTTTTTCCCCAAACTTTGGTTTTAGAACCTCTTACATCTTAAAAATTAAGAATGGAGTTTGAAGATCCAAAAACCTTTTGTTGAAGTGGATTATATCTACCAATACTTACCATATTAAAATGGAAACGGAGTAAAATTTAAAATATTTATAAATTCATTAAAAATAACAGAAACCCATTATACATTAACCCTGTTAACAACTTTTTTTATTGTTGTATAATTAACATACGATGTTATATTAGTTTAGGTGTACAACATCTTGATTCAACAATTCTGTGCATTACTCAGTGCTCACCACGATAACTGTAGTCACATATGTTATTACCGTATTATTGACTATATTCCCTATGCTGTACTTTTCATCTCCATGACCTATATTTTATAACTGGAAGTTTGTACCTCTTAATGCCCTGTATCTATTTCGTATTTTGTTCATCCCCCCACCTCCCCTCTGGTAACCACCAGTTCTCTGTATTTAAGAGTTTGTTTTTGTTGTTGTTTAAGATTTTATTTAAATAAATTTGAGAGAGAGCGAGAGCACACAAGTGATGGGTGTGGGGGGGAGTAGGGGCAGAAGGAGAGGGAGAAACAGAAGCAGACTCCTGCTGAGCAGGGAGCCGGACATGGGGCTCAGTCCAAGGACCGGGAGATCACAACCTGAGCCAAAGGCAGATGCTCAACTGACTGAGCCACCCAGGTGCCCCTTGTTGTTGTTTGTTCATTTGTCTTTTAGATTCCACATATACATGAAATCAAATGGTATTTGTCTTTCTCTGACTTATTTCACTTAGCATAATACCCTCTAGGGTCCATCCATCTTATTGCAAATGGCCAGATCTCATTCTTTTTTATGGCTGAGTAATATTCCATTGTGTATATCAATACACTGCATCTTTATTCATCTGTCAGTGGACACTTGGGCTGCTTCCATATCTTGGCTATTGTAAATAATGTTGCAATAAACATAGGGGTGCACATATCTTTTTGAATTAGAGTCTTCATTTTCTTTGGGTAGATACCCAGTAGTGGAAATACTGGATCGTATGGTATTTCTATTTTTAATTTTTTGAGGAAACTGCATACTGTTTTCCACAATATTTGCACCAATTTCCATTCCCACTGACAGTGTACAAGGGTTCTCTTTTCTCCACATCCTCGCCAACACTTGTTATTTCTTGTCTTTTTGGTACTAGCCGTTCTGACTGGTGTAAAGTGATACCTCATTGTGATTTTGATTTGCATTTACCTAATGATTGATAATGTTGAGCATCTTTTCATGTTCTGTGGCCATCTGTATGTCATCTTTGGAAAAAATGTCTATTGAGGTCCTCTGCCCATTTTTTAATCAGGTTTTTTTTTTTTTTTTTTTTTTTTTTTTGGTGTTGGGTTGTGTAAGTTCTTTAGATATATTGGATATTAACCTCTATCAGATACATCGTTTGCAAATATCTTCTCCCATTCACTTTTTGTTTTGTTGATGGGTTTCCTTGGCTGTGCAAAACCTTTCTATTTTTGTTTGTTTTTTTAAGGAAAGCTTTTTTTTTTTTTTTAAAGATTTTATTTATTTACCTGAGAGAGAGAGCACAAGCAGGGGGAGAAGGGGGCAGAGGGAGAGGGAGAAGCAGACTCCTCGCTGAGCCCAGAGTCTGATGCGAGGCTTGATCCCAGGATCCTGAGATCATGACCAGAGCAGAAGGCAGATGCTTAACCGACTGAGCCACCCAGGCACCCCAAAACCTTTCTATTTTGATTATAAATGTTTTTTTTTAATGAAAACTATATTCACCTCCCTAAATTAGTGAGAGGATGGCTCTCTGGTTATTTTACATTTTTACAAGTCTCTTTAATATCTGGCTTAATAGAGGACGTATGGATTCTCAAAATCTTGTGCTTTCTGTTGTTATAGGGTGGTTTGTTTAAAGTACTGTATATGAAGAAGAAAATCTGGTCTCGCACAGATGTATAGCTGGAAAAGAGAGTAGTATATGTATAGTCTTTTCAGGGTAATTGTGTATATTCTTCTTTGATACTACCTCAAAGCTACCTCAGAATGGTAGTTTCTTAAGGGTTATTTGCAATGTGGATCTGAAACCACATCAGTAACTCTTTGGTGCTACATTACATTAAAATCCCCTGGTCTGTGTTGCACTTTGGTTGGATCTTTTACCCAGGGGGTAATTATGTAACATCATGCATCGGTCATTTGGAAAATATTGATTCACTGAGCTATGCAAATGTTCCAAATGTTGATACATTTCATTATACATTATTAAAAGAAATCAAATTCCTTAATATCATGATTGGTTTCAGCGGAAAAGTCTGTTTTGGGAGGCTGTGCAGCTCATGGTAGCAGACACAAGTTTTCCAGAATTCTAATCCTTACTTGAAAGCTCAAAATGGCAACAAATACTGCCGGGGTTTGGGGAGCCTGTGTGGCTCAGTCAGTTAGGCGTCTGCCTCTTGATGTCGGCTCAGGTCACGATCTCAGGGTCATGGGATCTAGCCGAGACCGGCTTCCCAGTGGGGAGCCTGCTGGAGATCTCTCTCCCTCTCCCTTTGCCCCTTCCCCCACCCTCGTGCACAGGCTCTCGCTCTCTCTCTCAAATAAATAAACCTTAAAAAAAAAAAAAACTGTCGGATTTCCCCCTGATGTTATAGAGTCCACTTGTTCCTTTTTGAGAAGAGTTCTACCAGATACCAAAGTCTGATAACCATGGTTCGTCAGTCGTTTTCAAGCGTATTCCATGAAAAAAGCAGCTAGTTCAGCTCACAAGGCCGACGAGTAAGGCTTTCCTTGAGACACCGTCATACTTCCGTGGGCAGCGGACGTGCTCCGTGCATACTTCCCAATTCATCGCATAGAATATTGAAAAGATGGGGCACCTGGCTGGCTCAGTCAGAGGAGCATGTGACTCTTGATTTCAGGGTCGTGAGGGGGAGCCCCGCGTTCGCTATGGAGCCTACTTAAATACTGAAAAGACTTGCTACTCAAGGATTTAGATTTAATAAAATTAATTTTTAAAAGCTGCTTCATCAAGGAGATTCTTAGATGAACCTGGCATTTATTTGTTAAATTGCTAGTGCGTGGCGGGGAAGAATGACAGTGAGTATCAGTACGGTTTGTGACAGTGCCTTGTTCCGTGCTAAGACGGTTTTACCTGCCATTTTTGTCAGTACAAATGGTGAGCACTGTGAAGAAGGAAAGTAATGTCTTCGTATTATGAAAATAATCTTGAGCTTACGGGCTCCTGAAAGGGTTTTGGGTACCAGGAGGTCCCTGAGGACCACATTGTAAGAACGGCTGGTCTGATGGGTATTTGAGCCTCTCCCTGGAAGGCTCCCCGGGGCATCACTAGTGAGAGGTGTGCGATTGGTCCCAGTTCCTGAGGACATGGCAGGGAAGTGGTGGCAGGAGTAAGCAGCTGTCCTGGGCTGATAGCTGGAGGAGTTCAGTCTGGACTACCACTCGTTGGGGAGGTTGTAGAAGGGATTTGAACTCTACGGTTCCCAACTCACGATGCTAGGACATTGAATCTGGGGTGAGGGGGCCACAGTGGTATGCACTGGAGTTGCCAGGCCTCTGCGTCAGAGAGGTGATAATGCATCTGTATTTTCCAGTGCTTAGCATGGGCCTGGCTTAGCAAATATTGAATGAATTAATCACAGGTGTCAGGAGTGATGGTAGGAGGCTGGCACCTTCCCTAAAGGGCTGCTCTGGGGAGGACAAAGTAATTCCAGCTACTTTAAACTTACTCTGATGGGGTAGGAGTAGAAGATGCTGTGGCTTCAAGGAGGTGAAATGTGCCCAAGAATAGTAGTGGGTGATGTTTATTTTACTTGGAGGGAGGGACAAGGAAATATACTGGGCAACAGGGCTGGTTAAAGAATCACGCATGAGAATCATGGCAGACCTGAGAGGACGCCACCTGATCCGTGCCGTGTGGGCAGAGGGGGTGAATGCGGAAGGAAGTGGAAACAACACTCTCCTCCCTGACTGCCTCCTGCCACGTAACCTCCAGATTAGCAGGGCAACTGGAACAGGGCTACCAGTACCTGCCTGGCCACAAGGAGAGTTGTGCCCCCTGATGAAGTCTTATATGGGGATAAAGCTTTTTCAGTTCTTTTTCTTCTAGTAGTATTCTAGGCACAAGTAACAAGGCCTTGGAGGGCTCACGAGTGCCCCCGCAGTAGAAACTACGAGATGCGGCCTCAGGGTGGATTCTTTGCTTGTTAACAGCCTGGACCTTATCTGTGGTCATAGTTCTCTGAGGCTCAGACACTTGTAACTTACAGGCTTATTCTTTTCAGCAAAACTGCTTTTGAAAACCTTGAATTTGGCCAGGAACTGCATTTGTTCAAATACTCTGAGCAGTTACGAAAAAACAGAGTGTCCCTGGTAGCCACAAAGGGCAGTGGCAGCTGCTGTCCCAGCAGAACGACACTTGGTGAGGCGTAGGCGCTGGCCAGTGAGCTAAGGGGACAACAGGAATAGGACTTCTCAGCTTCCCAACTATGGTGACTGGGTGTGAGGAGGAGGAAGGGGCTGCAGGGGGCAGCATGCCACAATGTACCCCACCCCATTTGTGAGCGAGATGAAGTTGTTGATAGAACAGAGTCACATTCTTTCCTCCACCTTCTCTTTCCCTGAGGGGACTCTCCCGTCTCCTCACAAAGCCAAGCAGGGGTTGCAGGCAGAATCACCTTTATTGGAGCATGACCTGTTTGGGGCTTACAACCCCGTGGCCCCCACAGATAGCTGGGGGTGGGGGTAGACAGTATCAAAAAAGGAGTAGAGCCAAGGCTGTGGGGACTGGCTGGAAGCTGCTGGCAGGGTGCAGCGGGCTGGAGCCCTGGCAGGTTCAGACTGACATACAGCAGCGTTAATAATACTCTTGGAGCGTTAATACTCTAGGGAGGGGCAGGCACTTAGGGGGCCCTAGGGCATGAAGGCACTTGGAGTCAGGGAGGGGGCAGGGGATGTGCAGCGGGACTGGGGAGGCCCAGGCCCGGGCTCTGGCAGGCACTCTGGGGAGTGCTGGGGCTGGGCGGGCCGGGCCGACCGCCCAGAAGGCTTTGGTAGCGGCGGGCACAGTCTCTGGGCTGGGTCTGCATTAAATAGAAGCGGCCGCCCTAATGCTCATCCCGAAGCTCTGAAGGCAGGAACTTGTACTGCTGTTGCCGGATCTGTGCCAGCTTCTTCCGCGCCTCTTCCAGCTCCCGTTCTTTCCGAAGCATCTCTTCCTGTGCGGCAATGATCTGAGGGATGGAGATCAGGGGCTCGGTTCAGCGAGCGTGTGCCTTAGGGTGCAGGGGCGCTGGGGCAGCGCCGGCAGCGTGACTGCCTTGCTGGCAGGGTCCTTCAGGGTGTCTGGGGCAAAGCTCACCTGGGCGATGCCCCCCACCATCTTCTCCTTCACCACCACTGTCTCGTTCTCTTGGTCTTCAAAGGCTGCGGCCTTCTGGGCCGCCTTCACCAGGTTGTCCGAGGCGCGCTTCACCGCGTTGCCAGCAGCCTGGGCAGAGGGAAGGCAGTGGGAGGCTGGGAACTCAGCTGAGAGTCGCTCTCCTCCCTCACAGAGAAGCACGTCTTGGGGGTCACGGTTTAAAGCAGCACAGCCCAAGGTACCGCCGGATGGTCAGGGTTCCTCACCTGAAGTCGTTTCATTGCCTCAGAGTCCTGGTCAGCCTTGACCTTGCAGGCCACCAGGAGCTGGGCTGTGGACGCAGCCACCTGCTTGGCTGATGAGATGAGCTTCTCCTGGCTGGCGTGGCCTTGCACAGCTGCATTGGCGGCTTCACACAGATTGTTGGTGGCTGCGGCCACCATCCGGGCCTGCAGTGAGGAGGACTCGGTCAGAATATGCCTCCTGCCCTGGTCCTTCCCCTCTCCGGGCTTCTCAAGCCTCCCTAGCTGAGGGGCCTAGTGGGTACGGTGTACTCACAGCAGAAATGAGGCCTTGGGACCACTGCCCATCATCCAGTGCATTGGCTGGAATGGCGCCCACCTGTGGAGGACAGAGGAGGCCTATTCAGACCTGTGCTCTCCGTAGGTGTGTAAAAGCCCGCCAGCAATTTCAGGATGGACAGCGACACTGCTGCTGTGCCCATTCTTCCGGGCATCCGAGTGCGTACCTTCCCTTGGGCCACGAGTTCCCTCTGGGCGGCTGACGCCGCCTTTACCAGGGCGCTGGTGGCCGCCGCGATGGACTTGGCAGCTTCCAGTATCTGCTCCTCAAAGTTGAGGGACTCATCTGCCTCCTACAACGAACAAAGGTTGCAGAGAGAGACGCAAAGTCAAGGTGGGCACGTTCTGCCAGGAGGGGCGGAAAGACGGACGGGGGAGGACGGACCTTGGGTTTGGCCCGAGGCTTCAGCTGCTCCAGCTTTTTGGCTGCAGCCTCAATGGCGGCCGCAGCTCCCAGGAGCTCGTTCTCAGCAATGACTGTGGGGTCCTCTGGGTCCACCCATTCTGTTCCTGGTGGGGCGAAGGGAGGAAGAAAAGGGCTAAGGCAGAGCAGGGAGGTCAGGAGCACCGGGCAGCAGGGTTAGTAGCACCAGCCCCCGGCACCTGTGGGGAATGTGGGCAGAGGCCGGCTCAGAGCAGCGCAGCCAGGAGGCAGAGATCTCCCCGTGACAGAGGCTCTCTTCCCTCCCTGCCCCTGGTCACCCCTCACCCTTCATGGCCTCAGCAGCCTGGATGAGCTCAGTGACCGAACCAGCCACACGCTTTGAGTGTCCCGTCAGCTGCTGCTTCAGTTCCGGGCTTGGCTTCTGCAGGGTCTGGGGAAGAGAGGCCAGGGAGCAGGAAGCATCAGATCTCAGCTTCTACCAGAGCTAAGACACGGGCCGACTGTGACCCCTGCCCCTGCCGAGACCGCTTAACACCGCAGCCCTCAAACCCCACACCGCCTCGCAGGTGCACTCCTGGCACCACGCCGCACACATGGTGAACACAGCGGGAGGTGCGCCACTCACCGGCTGACAAGGAGCAAGGAGAATGATGAAATGAGAAGAAGAGACGAAGGTAGAGAAGGGGGCGGTCAGGTGGGAAGAGAGGAGATAAGAGAAATGAGGAGGAAGAGGTGAGCGGGAAAACCAAAGATTCTAAGAACGATGGGGCCCCAGTGGAAGGGAGACTTGGGAATGAGAACAGATTTGGGAAGTAGAAGGGGGGTGGGGCGATCTGAAGGAACAAATCGAGAGCGGGGTGTGAAGCACGTGGGGAGAGGCCGGTCGTCCGGGAGGCTGGCACGAGGAGCAGACCGCCCGCCTTCCTTACCAGCAGCACGTGGTCCAGCAGCTCCAGGTAGCCGTTGGCACACTCCCGGCCGTAGTGCAGGGCCCGAAGCCGCACATCAGGGGCCACTTCTGGGTGGTAAGCTGCTTCCTAGCCCACAGACTTAGCGTGAGGATCCCGAAGAGCCCCAGGCCCCCGGAGCCCCTGCACTTTCTCCCCTCCCACGTTCTGCCCGAGAGCTGCCGCACTGCCTCGGACTTCCGCCTCCCTATCAGGGTTTCTACCTTGCAAGCCCGAAGCATATCTGCGATAGCACGACGACTCAGATTAGCTGTGGCAATGACGTCCTCCTGGCGACAGGAGTTGCCAGCGGCAACAGCCTTGGCTGTTGCCATGGTAATACCCTTGGTCATGCGAATAAAATCTTCTGGGGTGGAGGTCTTGGCAGGTGGCTCTGGGGAACAGAAGACCTGTTGAGGGTCGAACAAGAAAAATTGTACGGTGAGTGGGACTTAAGACAATGTAGCACTCTCCTTGTACCATCTGTCCATTCATCCACCGGCTTGATAACCGGCATTCACCGAGTACTTATTGTAGATCGGGTCCTTGGAGGAGTTCACACATCACAGCTGACATAAGGCTGCTGCTCATTTCTGACTGAAGTGATTGGGAAGAGTTTATTTGTTTGAAATTTAAGAAGTACCTCTGAGCTAGGTTTTCATTCCTAAGTGATAGAGAAGCCTTGGAGGAGTGAGTGGCCCAGGTAGGGCAAGGGCTGGGTATTAAGAGACCTAGATAACAGAAGGGCATTTTAGGTACACAGAGGGCCATGAATAACCAGGATGTCAAGTGAGAGAGTATCAAGAAATGTTCCAGAATTATAGGGATGGTGGAGAAAAGGTTGTTGGGGCCCTGAATATCAGATCAAGAAACTTAGAATTTTACATAATAAGTCAATAAAAATATTTTGATATATGTGTTTATCCAGCAAATTATTAAAAATCAGCAGGTGGTAGGTTCTGTGTGAGGTGTTAGAGGAGTGCAATGGGGAATAAAGGAGAAAAGGCCCTTGTTCTCATGGCGTTTACACTACTGTTTTCGACACAGACAACGAATAGGCAAATGAGCAGAAAGACTGACCTGAGCTGTGAGGGAAATAAAGAGGGTGCTGTGCTGAGAAATAAAAATGAGGTCCTTTCTCAGGTAGGCAGCTGCGGAAGCCTCTCTAAGGGGAGGGCTTTTTTTTTTTTTTTTTTTTTTTAAAGATTTTAGTTTACTTTTCAAAGTAATCTCTACACCCAAAGTGGGGCTGGAACTCACGGCCCTGAGATCAAGCGTAGCATGCTTCACTGACTGAGCCAGCTAGGTGCCCCTGAGGAGAGGACACTTAAGCTGCAGCCTGAAGGACTGGGAGAAGCCAGATATTCAGAAAGCTGGAGTAAAGCAAGTGTGAGGGCCTGCAACAGGAAGGAAGGGACAGAGTACAGGGACCGGGGCTGTGGAAGGGGGAAGAGCAGGACGAGAGGAGACGGGGGAGGTTGGCAGGGGCCATGGGGCTTGGAAGGTGACGGTAAGGAGTGTGGATTTTACCACAGACGCCAGGGCACTCACTAAAGGGTTTTAAGCAGTGAAGTGACATAACCTCGTTTATATTCTCTGGCTCCTGTGTACAGAGAGCGCATGGGAGGGGTGAATGAGGGGGCAGAGCAGATGGAGGCTATGGCATCAACGCACCAAAGGACTGGTGATGGTTTGGACAAGGTGGAGGTGGTGGGGGCAGGGAAAAGAGAAAATTAGATCCACCGGGAGGGAGCGCTGACACATCTCAGCGATGTGCTTAGATGTGAGGAACGAGAGGAAAATGAACATTACAGCTGGATTCCTGCCTTTAGGATCAGAGTTATTAAAAGGTGCCGCTGACCAAGATGGGAAAGACGAGGGAATGATCAGGTTTGGGAGGCAGAAATCTAAGAGTTTCAGTTTGGGCATCGCCAAGGACCGTATCAGAAAGGTGAATTCAGAAATGAGTAAGATGAGAAGGAGATGAGAATGGCAGCAACTGAAGGAGAGGAGAGTCCCAGGCAGAAAGCCCGCGCAGCAAAGTGGAGGGAGAGCGGATGAGGACCCCAAGCAGGGTGCCTGCAGGGGGATGGGAGAGGAGGGCTGGGAGGACGAGCCATGGCCCAGATCGGGGAATGAGACCGGAGAGTCACAGGTGACTGAGGCGGCTACCATCCTAAGAGGAAGGGGCTTGTTGGCCAGAAGCTGGGAGGCCTGGCATCTCGGTGGTTTGTCAAGCAGGCAGCTAAGAATAACTAAACTCAGAACTGAAGTCAACTTGCTAGAGAACGACCATGGAAGTGGTTAAACATGCCAAAGAAGATGACAGAGAAAGGCGATTTGCAGCAGTTCGGGCCGGCCTCGGCGTTCACTAGGCCGGAGGCGGCTCGCTGGCGCTGTGGAAGAGGCACTGGAGAAGCAAGACAAAAGCCGGTGTCCGGAGGGCCAAGGAAGAAAGAGTTCCAGAGAGGCTTGTTCACAAAGTCAAATGATTTCAAAATGTCTGAAGAAGATGAAAGCCAAGAAGAGGCCACAGAATGTGGCAGCTCGGAGGCCACTGGTGGCGGGCGAAAGCGGGAGGGTGGGGGAAGGCAGGCGTCAAATGCTCACTAAGGAGTAGGCGAGGAGGGGAAAGACACCAGCGCAGCCTACTTAGGAAGTCTGGCTGTGAGCGAGGAGAAGGAGTGTGACTGTTTACATTTCTGTGAATACCTGAAATGCAGATTCACAGTCTGTCACGATCCCTGTCGGACCCAAGACCCCAGTGCCCCAGATTCTCGCTCACCGCCAGCTCCTGCCGTATGTGTTCTGTGGTTGCCTCCAGGGCCCGTGTGCCTTTGGTGGCCTCATCTTCCACGGCTTTCACGGTCTTGAGCAACGATGTCACGTTGGTCACCATCACCTGGGGGCATCAGAGGAGTTGCAGAGGGCGTCACGTTAAGAAACAGGAGGAAGCACAGTGATCCGCCCCTCTCCTGATGTTGCTCTCGTTCCCCTCCGACCTTGGCGGAGTTCTTGAGCTGCCATACAGCAGGGTCGTCCCCGACTTTGCCAGCTGCAGCCTTTGTTGCGCTGATGAGGTCTCCCAGGGCTTTGGCCACATCCTTCACTGCGTTGATCAGCACTACCTGTATGAGAGAGCGGAGGCTCCGGTCCGTGGGAGGGAAAGGGGGAACAGGCAGTGAGTGGTTCTGGCCAGAATTAGGGGAATCAGCTGGATACCTGTGTCTCAGGGTCCTCGGCTCCCAGGCTGGCTGCACCCAGCTTGACAACGTCGGCGAGGCGGGTGATGGTGGCCACAGAGGACTGGGCAGCCTGTGCTAACTTCTCCTGGCTCCCGGCTGCGTTCTGCACCAGGACCTTGGTGTCTTCCACCAGCACCTTGGCGGTCTTCAGAATGCCCTCCCTGAGGGAGGGCCCGGCTTAGTCAGCCCTTCGCAGGCCTCCGCCAGTCCCTCCAGCCTCTTCTGGCCCCACCCGCCACCCTGCCTCCAGGAGGCCCAGTTCCTTCCTCACCGGTGATCAGCGAAAGTCTCGGCTCCCTCGCGATTGAGGGTGCCGGCGGTAGCGAACATGATGGTGGTGTCGAGGTCGGCAATGATGCCCGACACTGCACTGGCGGCCGTGATGCAGGCCTGGGTGCCACGATTCCCGGCCTGCAGCGCGGCCAGCACATGGGAGACCTGGGGGAGGAAAGGCACATGGTGACTCTGGTTAGTGCCTCGTGGAAGGGGAAGGTCACCAGTGCCCAGGAGAAGGGATGGAGGAGAGGGCTGGGAAGGCGGGAAGAGGATGGGAAGGGCAGCAGGGCTGGGGAGCCAGTGCCCAGTCCACGGCGGCGAGTGCCGTCACCTTCTCGGAGACTCTCCGGGCACACTCTATGAGCTCCTTCTTGGTGTAGGCGTCGCTAGGGCTGCACTGCAGGGCACCTGCCTTGGTGACCAGAGCGGCACAGCCGTGCCCCAGCTCCTGCACGCGGTGCTTGATGTGGGCACCTATCTGCGAGCGGATGGGAAAGGGAGATGGGCTTTACAAAAGGCACTTGGACCTCCACTGTGCTTGGAGGAGTCACGAAGGACCTAACAGAACATGCACCGTAGACTAAAGGGGTGGTGAGAAAAAGTGCCCAGCACACAGGTTTCCTGTTTCATATCCTTCAGGCAGGAGGTCACCTCCTACACATGGAAAATAATAGCACGCAAGCACCCACTGGTGAGGATTATGTTAAGCACAGGGAGGAGGTGGGGAAGAAGCACTTTATGCTGGGGTATTTGAATCAGAGGGCCACGGATTACAATTTGGCCTGGATGTGGTTAAGGAGGGGTTTGGGGCTGGGGATTAGGTGTGTGGTAGTAAGATCCAATTACTTGCTTTCTTGGAAAGCCAGGAGCTTAGGGAAGGAAGAACTTCATGGGTCTGCAACGAGGAAGAACTAAGAAGAGATTACAGACCCGCAGGATAGCAGAGAAGCAGCCACAGTCGCAGAGGGGTGTCAGCAGACCAGGAAATCTCTAGATTGTCAGCTGTCTCCTCTATCCCTGTGACTTTGATCCTGTCCCTATACAAGCCCTGACCACTCTTTAGTGGAGTGGCCCTGAGGGGGTGTTCCCCTTTCTCAAGAAGGCTAGACAGAGTAAGGGTGGGATGGCCCCGGAGGCTGACGTGATGGACACAAAGGGCATGCCACTATTTTCTGTGAGGGGCGGGGAGGGGGAGGCCTTCATGGCAGCTGCCCCCATGTTTACCTCTTCGTTCTCAGCAGCCACAGCTGCAGGCTTGGCCTGGGAGGCCAGACGGCCATAGTCACTGGTCAGCTGGTTAGCAAGAGGGCCTAGCTCCTCAGGGCTGGTGTTTGACTTGGTTACCTGGTGACAACAGAAGAAGTAAAGTTATGCCCACACCAAGCTCCCGGGGGTAGCCTTCTTACACTCTCCCAAACTCACCATCTCTTGAACGGTTACAGCAATGGCCTTGGCTGTCCGCACCATAGTTGTCTGGTAATCCACAAAAGAACCTTCTGGTTCACCCATTGGTCCTTCATCTAGCTGAGGGGGGCGGATGGAGGGAGGAGATTGATTGTCAGGTCTCTGACACCGAACTCAGGGACCCTGGCCCTGGGGAGCCTCTGACCGCAGGCACCCCAGGACTCTCACCTGGTTGATGGCCTGGGTGATGGAGTCCACCATGCCGCCAACAACCCCAGCAGCACTGGCTGCCTCGTTGAGGGTTGTCGTCAGGTCCTCTACGGCCTCTGTCATCATCTGCACAGCCTCCTCCAGGGCCTCCTGGGTGTGAGCTGCTTGCTGGGGGGCAGAGCGAGTGAGTGGAGGGGGGCTCTGGTGTTCCCGCTTCTCTGAGCTCGTCCTAGTAGCAGCCCCTCCCTCCCGCTCTCAGTACCTTGGGGTTCCCGCCGGCCTCCTTGGCTGTGTAGAGCAACTGCAAGGCGGACTCTGCCAAGGTTTTCGTCTGGTCTAGGAGCGCCATCTGCTGCGGGTGGCTCAGGGTCTTGGAGGCAGCACCCACTGCAGCCAGGGTGAGCGGCTCAAAGTATTGTGCCATCTGGGACACCTGAGGCGGAGGGGTTCGAGTGGAGGTCAGCTGGGCCAGGAACCCTCGCCTGCCCTGCCCTGGGACTCCCCACTTGTCTCGCCGGGTACCTTGTGTCCCAGCTGGGAGGCTTCAGCCCGCGCAGCACTGGCCAGCGGCTCGATAAGGTGGGAGATCTCCTGCACTGCAGTGAGCATCTGAGTGTGCAAGGCCTGGGAAGGAAGCCGGCTTGAGCCCTGACTGTGACCTGGAACAGGGCCTCTCTTCCCAGACGCAACCTTTCATATAACCCGTTTCTCCCTTACCTCTTGAGAGATTCCCTCCCGGGGAGCAAGCTGTTGGCTGACTGCAGCGAGGGAAGCCTGGTCTAGGTCCCGCAGACAGCTGTTCAGAGCTGTGATGGCCGCCTCGCACTCCAGCTGCCCTGGAGCCTTGTCCCTGTAGACACATCATAGGCTCCAACACCAAGAACATCCCTTTAAAACAAGGCTAGTCTATCTTTCCCCATATCCCCCAAATTTTGGACAACAGGTCTCCAACACGATCCCATCTAATTGCACTACCCGCCCTGCCCCCGTTCTGCCAGAGTGTATGGTCTCTAGTCACACCGGTTCTCTACCCCCGCAATACCTCATGCTCGTGATGAGCTTCTTGATGGAGTCTGAGACAGTCCGGGAGTGGCCAGCCAGCACTGACCAGCGCGGGGGGTCCCGGGGATTGACTGCTAGGGCCCGGGCTGTCTGGATCAGTCCCCCGGCACTCTCCAACATCGTCTTGGCAGAGATCACAATGGGCTCCATGGCAGCCCGGCCCTGGGGAGAGAGGAGGCAGGGAGGTGAGTCTCAAAACTCCTGCAAAGATGAGGGGGCAGCCGGCCCATCGGTTCTCCCTTCACATCGCCTCACCTCAGGGCTGATCTGGGCAGGAATGCTGGAGAACTCAGGGTTGGATGCAAAGGCACTCAGATTGTCCACGGCCTCCAGCAGAGGGGCCGTTGCTGCTCGGCACTGGGCACGGTTCTCTTCTGTGAAAGCTCCGTCAAGCGCCTGGAAGTGGGAGTGACAGGCCCTCAGGACTGACTGTAGGCAAAGGAGGTGAAGCCCAGGTCTCCTTTCCTGGGCTAAAGGGGCGGGGAGAGGCTGGTGATGACCAGCATGAACACGGAAGGGCTTGGGCTCAGGCAGATGGGCTGTGATAGAAGGCCTCAGGGACTGAGGCAGGGACTCGGGGAGAGGAAGACTGGACGGGTCAGAGGGAGGCTGGGAATTTCAAACACCGACAACCTTGATAGTCTTGACAAGATTGGCTGTGCTGTTGGCCACCTCCTTGGCCGACTGTACGAACTGGCGCTTGGCGGTAGGATTGGCGGTACGAGCAGAAGCCAGGCGGCAGCTGTTACACAGTGCAGAGGTGTGCTTGGCCACAATGGTGGCTGCAGAGAGCACCTGTGGAGACAGACACGCGGAAGAGCCACGATGAGGGCAGGAGGGAAGGGTATGACCCAGACAGGAGCCCGCAGGTTGGAGGGAGAGCAAGATCTCTGGAAGTCTAACTAGGAAAGATGGAGTCACCTGAGAAGTGAAGATTTGGGAGACAGAGATACCCAAAGATGAACAGGGTGTGGGAAGGGGGAGATGGAAGACAGACACACTGATGGAGAAGCTGTAGTAGGGTAAGTAGGAGAGTGAACTCAAACATCTACAGAGAAGTTCTGAACTTAGCAGTAACTAGAGTGACAAGAAACATGGCAGGAGAAGACAATTACCCCCAGAGAAGCTGTGTATGGAAGGTCAGAGATGCGCCCCCACACCTCCCTCTTGGGCCGGTCCATCCTGGCCCGGCACCCTTTCCCAGACTTGCCCATAGTACCTGTTCCCTTAAGTTACCTGCGCCTGCGTACAGCCAGGCTCCCCCAAACTCTGACAGGCCATCTGAATTGCCTGGTTTGCACGGGCGAACTGTGTGGGCTCCACCAGTCCTTGCTGCCCAGCTTGGCTGTTGGGATCAGAGACCCCCACCAGATATGCAGCCTGGGGAGAGAGAGGGGTAGGGGGCTGAGAAAGAAAGGCTATCTCTCGGTGGGACCGACCAGTGACAGTGGGCACAAAGGGGAGCAGGGGTAAGTTAGTAGCCAGGGTACTATGTGAGCGGGGGCGTATTAACAAATGACAATCAGACTATAAAAAAGAAAAAACCTCTCCTGTTTTGTTGAATGTGTTTGAACATTTCAGGTTAAAAAGGAAAAAAAAAAAAAAAAAGGAAAACCACATGGTAAGGGTTTCATCAAACTTCTATGTAGATGTGTATCTGGGGGACTGTAAGGTAAGAAGTACTGCTTAACATAAGTAGAAGTCAAAAAGTTTGAAAGCCACCCTGGCACGCACACACACACACGTGCACGCACACACACGTGCACGCAGGCAAAGCCCCTTTGAAAGAGTCTGAAAACTGTGCAGGATATTAGGACCACTGATATTCACACCACCTCCAAGCTTCAGAGATTTGGAGAGGAAAGGGATGGGTATAACGGTTGCCAACGATTTTTTATGATTAGAAGACCATCAGAAGGTTTGATTTATACTTCAAACATGGTCACTCTGCTTCTTGCTCTTTATGCTTTTCCAGAAATAAGTCACACCACATAGACTAGGCCACCCAATAGGCCATATAGAACAGGGCAAAGGAAGGTAGGAGAGACTGAGGGAGCAGGCTGGTAGGCTTTCAGGGAACAGTCCGAGATGAACAAGCCAGTCGGCCTTAAGGGTTTAAGTACTAAAGCAAAGTACCCTCACAGCTAACAGGTTGTTCCATCTTCATAAATGCATAAAAAGGCAAAGCTAAGTGGTGACTCAATTAGCTGGAAATACAGTCACTGGTACTATTTTAATAAAGTGATAGTTAATGTGAAAAAGGGCTTGCATATGCTAATTAGCATAGACCAAGAAAGCCAGGGCTGGAAAAGGGCCCATGACTGGACAATGTCATCAGAACCCAAGGTACCAGGGGTTCAGGGGTGACAGCGACCAGAACTGTTGGTATTCTATGGTTGCTGACAAACATCTCCACGAAGGAGGAGGAAGAAATCCAGTTTCCACAGAGTTGGTTTTGCAAACATCTCTTCTTGGTTATCTATGGGAGCGTCAGGCTGTTAGGGGGGCAGGGGAGGGAAAGCAGGGGACCGTCCAGGGACCGTCGCGGGGGAGTAACCTGTGCGGCTGCCTCGGTGAAGCCACAGAGGGCCTTGGAGGCTGTGGCGATGGCCTCCCCGAACTCTGGCAGGTTCCCATTCTTGGCGTTTTGGGAGATGCCAGTCATGGCCTCACCCAGTACCTGAGAAACAGAGGGTAGTAGGAGAATCCGTCCCTGTCCTCAGAGGGGCAAAGGAGCCCCTGGTTCATCCCATCTTCCTGCCCCCCGCCCCCCTTGCCCTCACTCACCTTTGAGTTCTCCATCACACTGTCTAGGCAGCCGAAGTAGGACATGTCATTGATGGGCTGGACCGGGTTCTCTAGGAGTTCCCGGACTGTCTGTACAGGGGGAGGACAAAGCAGGACTCAAGACACCGCCTTCACCCCCAAACCCAGAATACCTTCCTCAGCCTCCACACCACTCAGCCTGCCCAGTGCCCACCTCCAATTCCCGCAGGGCATTGTCACACTCCTTCTGGCCTGGAGCCTGCTGGGTGCACATGGTGATGAGCTGGTTGATGCTGTCGGTCACCGCCCTGGGAGGAACAGAAGGTTGAGTGGATGCACGCAGAGGTCATCACTCTTGGATGGGAAGTGTCTATTTCTCTTTTGTGTGTAACCACTCCTAAGGTGGGACTTCTCAGGAAATGTCCCCTCCCCAGTCTCTTCAACATTGCGGGGCTGGGCTTCCCAGCTCCTATTTACCGTGCAGCTGCAGCCAGCTGACTCTTGAGGTTGGGGGCAGCAGGGTCCGTGGACAGAGCCTTGGCAGCCAGAAGGAGTTTGCTCGAAGACATAGAGATGCCTTTCAAGTTGGACACGACCTGGGCCCGGTCCTCCTGGCTCTGTTGAAGGCGAAAAGGTCAACACATTGTCCAGTCAGTCCTTTCTTATCTGTCTCTAAAAGGGCTCTTCTGTCCCAGATACTCAAATGTTGCTAGAGACTGGAGAGGGGAGGGAGGGGAGGAAGGGAGGCAGGCAGAGGTGAGGACTGAGCAGTCACACGGGCACCTCTCGCCTAACCGCTGAGTTGGACCCTGTGCCTTTTCATACCGGGGCTTGTCCTGCCATCTCCACACCAGCTTCCAGGAAGGTGCTGAAGTCCTGTCCAAATCGACCTGAGGCTCGAGCCAGGTCCTGGGGGGTTCCCCGAGAAGCCTGTACCAGTTCTGTGGCTGCCTGATTCAGCCCAGCAGCAGCCTCATTCAACCGGCTCTGAGCTTCTTGAAATGTCCCGGTGCTGGGGGGAAGCTGCAGGGTCGGAGAGAAAGTCAGAAGCGAGCATAGGGAGCGACGAGAGGGAGAGTTTAGTCAAGTGCTGGGAGGTGGGCACAGAGCCTGGGAGTAATAAAAGGGGGTAAATCTGGGAAGTCAAGGTCAAGGAGAGGTCTAGAGGTGGAAGGAGAAATTTCGAATTCTTCAGCTCCTATGTGCCCCCCACACTCCTGGTCTTCCTACCGAGTCACTCAGGAGTCGCTTGCTGGCGTCTCCCACTGCTCGCAGGGCATTGTCCACATCTCGCTGGCCAGGCAGGCAGCTGACACAACGGTTCAGGGCCTGGGTCACCGCTTTAGCCACCTGAGGTGGAAAAGGGGAAAGGCGTTGCCAAAATGGAAACAATTTGGGAGAGTTCCTCCTCCACTCATGGGGACATGGGAAAAAACCATTCTACTGCCTCCAAAAGTGAAGAGGAAAGGGGGTGTGTAGCTGAAGTTAGGGTATCAAGTGACAGTGATCAAACTGTCTCGAACCTGGTGTTCAGCTAGGCCCTGCCTCGGGCTGAGACACTCCTACCAAGACTGAGGGAAAGGGTGGAATCCAGACAGGAGCTGGCAAGAGCAGGCCTGAGAAGAGGCCTAGCAGTGTGGATGAGACTTTGCTCTAGTCAGGTTGAGCTGTAGGTGGAAGTGGCCTCTTCCCCAGAGCTAACCTGGGCAAGCCGCTGCTGGCTTTCAGGGTCCCCTGGATGGCCGGCTGCCTTTTTTGCCTCCTCGATGAGGCTGCTGGCTTTGTCCAGAACATCGCTGGCTGTGTCAAGCACAATGGCCTGCACTGCAGGATCTGACGTCAGGGCAGCTACACCCCGAGCGGCCTGGGCCAGTGACCGTAGCCCACCTGCCACATCCCGAGCTGCGATCCCTGGGAGATGAAGGGAAAAGGTGCCTTTACTGCCAGGCCCGATCCCCGTGGCTTCCTCTGTCAGCTCCATCCCTCCTTCAGCTCCTGCTCCCCAGCCCCTTCCTGGCCCTGTCCACATACCTGCGTAATTCTCATTGCCCTGGGCAACCTCCCCCAGCAGCTGGGCAATGGCGGAGCTCACTGCTTTGGTGCTGTTACCCAAGTCCTGGGCACATTTCTCCATCTAGGGATGAAGTGGGAGACTCAGGGGCAGAAAGAACCGGGAAATGAGAACTTGAGAAGCTAGTTGGGATCAGCTGGCAGTTTAAATGAAGGTTTTGGGCAGCTCTGGAGTACAAGTGGGAAAGAAAACTTCAGGGTTTGATTAAGAATGAGTTGTTTTTTTTTAAATAAGATTTTATTCATCTGACAGAGAAAGAGCGAGGTCGAGAGCACGCACAAGCACAGGGAGCAGCAGGCAGAGGGAGAAGCAGCTTCCCGCTGAGCAGGGAGCCTGATGTGGGGCTCGATCCCAGGACCCTGGGATGACCTGAGCCAAAGGCAGGCGCTTAACCAACTGAGCCACCCAGGCGCCCAAGAATGAGGTATTAAGAATACTTACGGTCTCCCCAGGTAAGGGTTTAAGCTTGCCATCTCGAGCTGCTGCCTTCACTTCCTGCAGGTCTCTCTCTAGATTCTGGACCACACTCAGTGCAGAATCCATCTCCAAAGGCCCACACGCTTCCTGAGCCTACAACGATAAGGGGGTTTGGGTACAGGAGGTACTGCTGTGTGCCACTGATGCCCCAGGTTATACAGTCACCCCTGTGTTAGGTTATTCTGCAGACCCCCATCATCCCAGAACTCCACCCTCATTTTCTCTTTTTTTTTTAAAGATTTATTTATTTGAGAGAGAAAGAGAGCGTGTGATGCGCTTGCACGCACAGCAGGGAGGGAGAGAGAAACTTTAGCAGACTCTGCGCTGAGCGTGGGGCCCGACACGGGGCCTGATCTCATGAGCCTTAGATCATGACCTGAGCCAAAATCAAGAGTCAGATGCTTAACCGACCGCGCCCCCACGCACCCCTACCCTCACACCCCGAAGCCAGCCAGCTCCCATACCTTCTGGGCAGCGGTACGAAGTTCGGCCAGTGCGGTGCCAAGGTTTTTAGCACACTGACTCAGCTGCATGGCCGAAGCCTGGTCCTGAATTGTTGGCACTGATGCCTTCGCAGCGGCCACCATCTTCCCACCTGGCTGTTGGGGAACAGGTGGGCAGATGAATGTACCATCTGCTTGGGTACAGGGACTGATGATGCTTAGGACACGGCAAGTGCTGTGGCTCCGTCTGGGAAGGAGGCTATTGGCGGAGCTTTAAACTGTGGGCGAGCTCGGAGACTCAGAGGGTGGGAAGGGTCCTGTCTGAGAGGTGGGAGAGGGTGCCTTGCCTGCAGGAAGCTCTGGCTTGCGGCAATGAGGGCCAGCTGAGCACTGGGACTGTCAGGCTGAGCCTGGCTCCCTCGGACGCCCTGCACCAGCAGCGGAATTTGTTCTGCCACAGCCTGTGGGTGAAAACATCATGAGAGCCACCTCGCCACAGACCGGAGGCAGGGGGAGTCTCCCTCCTCCCACACCTCCTCCCACTGAGTCTCACCTTGCAGCTCTGCACCAGCAAGGGCTGGGGGCCGGCAGAGGCCTTGGCGGCGGAGGCTGCGTGCTGGGCCGCAGCGATGGTCTGTGTAGCTGAGGCCGCAGCCTGTTTGGCTGCGTGCTGTGAGGACAGAGTAGTTAGGACAAGCCCCAGGCAGTCCCCCACTCAGTCTCTGGCCCCTCCCGGTGTTGTTCCTCCCACGGTGCCCACGCTCTTGCTCCTGGCTCACGTCCCAGCCTCACCTCCAGGCGCTGCACCAGCTTCTTCTTGATGGCGTTCTGCGCAGCTACATTGGTCGCCATGCGCAGACCCTCGGCTGCCTCCCGCAGCCGCTGCTGCTGCTCCTCGCTGTCGGGGTGGGCGGCTGCTCCCTGAGAGAAGTGGAAAGACAGTCATCACTCAGCATCCCCGTGGGCCCCAAAGAAGCTCTGCTCTGATCCCTCCAGACTCAAACCTTCTCCTGAAGTCATTTCTAACTATCCACACTAAAGGTCACCACAGCTGACATGAGCTGCCTCGGGCAGGCAAAACGGAAGTGTAGGGGGGCCCTGGATTTCCTCTGGACCCTTTTCAGGTGGAATTATTTCTTCTTTCCCTCTTGGGGGGAGGAGCCATGTGTCTTTCCCTGTTCCTCACAAAATGCCACTAGCAAATGGGGGTGAGGAGGGCTCTCTGGGACAAGGAGGACACAGTTTAGAGCAGGGATCTCAAAAACCACATCAGGGGACCTGGCTACTCCTGCAAACTGAAGAGCCCCAGAGCCCAGGGAGTATGAGAGCCTCTTGGCTTCTTCCTGACAGTCTTCTGCACCTTGAGTCCCCCTGCCTTGTCTTTCTCTGCACTGTTGGCAGGGGAACCCCAAGGACTGAATGCTTCTGTGCATTCCCAGGAGAGACCAGAAAGCAGGCAGCAAAGTAGAGGAAAATAAGGACAGCAGACCTTGGACTTGGGGGAAGAAAAAGGGCACGGTTGCCTTTTCAGTTAGCAAGCACTCTGGCAGCCACTCTGGCTCGAAATCTGGGCCGCCATCCGCCTGGAGCCTGGGGTGCATTTATTTCCTGAGCACTTCTATCTGTTCTCATGTATTTCCTGCTTTTCCTGGGTCTCTCCGAGACCCAGGAAAAGGATAACCATTTGGATCTTTCCTTCAGATCTCAGTCTGGGTGTTTGCACAAAAGGCCTTGTACCTTGGCAGCCTCCACCATCTTGGCTGTGGCATCAGCCAGGATCTTAGCGGCACTTAATAGCTTGCGAGAATTCTCCAGATCGCTCTCCCCCTCGGCATCAGCCTTGATGGCATTGACCAGGTCAGAGGTGGCTTGGGCTAGGATGCGGGCCTGTCGTACCATCTCACCTGAGGACAGGACACAATCAAGTAAGGAAGCCAGAGACGCTGTGAGGGGGACAGGGGTGGGGGAAAAGGGTGCAGACAAGGTGGACATTGCTCTTGAGGCCAGCTAAAGAGAGACAAAGGTTCTCAAAGTGATTCCCTGGAGTTGTTTTTTGAGTTTAGGATCTTGGAGAGGGAGATTCCCCGGTGGGCTCACATGGGGAGGAAGACAGTCTCTAATGGGTATTTTCAGCAAACAGTCTTGAGAGGATCAGATACCCATTGTGAAGGCTTTCAGAGGTGAGCGGGTAGGGTGCAGTGGGGAAGGCTAACTCTTAATAATGCCACCTTCCAGCTTCCAGCTGCGTTTGTGCAGACTTCTGTACATTCTCTAAACACACCAGAGGCAGACCACGTTCCTGCTTTACAGAGGACAAACTGGAGGTTTCAGAGAGACTGAACACCTAGCCTACTGTGCTGAGTCCTTAGGGGGAGGTGGCGGGTCTGCAAGGGAATGTCCACTGGGCTCAGGGAGCCTCACTGGGGCTCGCTGTCTTCCCAGGAGTGGTGTCCTTACCAGCGTCACCCATGGAACTGAAGATGTTCTCGGTGACGGTGAGGATGGTGTCAGTGGCCTGGTCATAACGGCCAGCAGGCCCAGCCCCCGTGGCGTGGGCCTTCACATGCTGCAGCAGCTCATTCAGGGCCTGGGTGACGGCTGTGGCCGCTGCTCCTACCCCCCGCAGCAGCTGCCCGTCCTCTGTGGCTGCCTGGGAGGCGGACACACAGCCCTCCACGGCTTTGGCCACCAGGCGTCCAGCCTCCACCAGCTGCTCTTGGCAGACAGGTGAGCTGATTGTAGGTGCCACCACCTGCGGGCAAACTGCGCGTGAGAGACGAAGGCCACGGAAAGGAGTCGTGAGGTGGGGTGTTTGTGGTGTTTGCGACAGTCACTGGGATAGGTAAGGAGGAGCCGAAGAGGTGAAACGAGAGGCTCTCGTGTGTGGCACCATCGCCCCTCAGCACAGGCTAGCGCAACCTCTGGGGCTCACCTTGGTACAGGCCACCAGCTGGGAGGTGGACAAGGCACACTGTGTTGCTGCAGCAATGACCTGGGTCTGAAGCCCCGAGTCCTCTGTCCGCTGGGCCACACTCTTGGCCTTGAGGACCAAGGCAGCTGCAGCACTTGCCACGGCCTTGGCTAGCTGCATTAGTACGTCCTGTGAGGAAACAGCTGTCAGCAGGGCCTGAGATTGGGCTTGGGATCCATGGACCCTTCTCAGAGGCATAAGCTGTTTCATTATTCCCACTGACTCCGATCATAGGACAGTGTATGCAGAAGCAACCAGAAGCTACCCCAAGCCCCTGCCTCGAGCGCCCAGTAGGACAGAACCCTCACCGAGGAACAAACCTACACCAAAAGAAACAGAGCCTACACCAAAGGGAGAAATGCATGAGGCGGATACACTCGGACGGCGATGGGGAGGGAGGGGCGGTGCTGTTACAATGGGATGGAGAGAGATACCTCTCGGGGTCCCTCCCACCCCCAGCTTCCTTCCTCCATTCCTTCTCAGTCTTGGTTGAAAGCAGTCACCCTGGAGTGCGAGACCCCATACAACCCTCCCTGACCCCAAGTCCCAAGCCCTGCCTGTGACATGCCTCCCCATCTGCCAGCATGTTCTGCTCCCCCAGGAGGCTGGGGGACAGGTGCAGAGCGAGTGTATGCGGCTCAGAGAGGACAAAGCTGGGAAGGCCCAGGCCAGAGGCCGTTACCGTGGGGGAATCGGGGGGAGATCGAGCCCCAGCCCCTCTGGGTGCACATATCTGCGTGGGAAATCCAGGATGACAAGTCAGCTGAGGAAACTGACATGGGGTGGGGAAGGGGTAGCTAGAGGAACAGTGTCCTCAGGGTGGCAAGGAGGGGGCTTCAAGATGTTAACTTGGGACAAGGGCTATACATGGGGAAGACAAGGAAAAGATGACAGGCGGCTACAAAATATTAATCAGCCAAGGGTGAACTAGTAGATTTAGTTTGGACTCAGGGGTTCTGAATTCTCATCCCCCCCAAAAGGGACTGGAGGTTCCCAGTGTCATCCCCTGCAAACAGAGGTTCAGATCGGCTCTGAGAAGTCAATTTGTAGTACCAGGAGTAGGAGCTAGATTCAGGGTCAGAGATGACCTCCAAGAAGCTTATGTTCTAGGGGTGGCGGAAATCACTAACCTGGAAGTGGGGGTCAGTATCACTTTCCCCAATTTGCTGCAACAGCTCCCCACTGGCCTGGCCCACGTTCCCAGCTGCTTGCAGCAGGTTCTGACGGGGCTGTGGAGAGTGGACACCGGTCAGAAGCTGCCCAATCCCTGCCCGCATGCCCACGGTCCTACACGCCCCCAGGTCCCACGCCTCCACCCCGCAGCCTGGACTGCCCCCTTCTCCTTTGGGCTCTCCTCCCTAGTGGCAGCCCGTGGCCCCCGACCTCAGCACTGGCTGGCTGGGCACTGCGCAGCAGCTCGGACACCGCCCCGGCGAGGCCCTTGGCGGCCTGCAGCAGGGGCCGGCCGCTGCCGCCTTCATCCTCCAGCAGGGCAGCCAACAGCTTCACGCCGCGGGACATCTCCGTGAGGTTGGAGGAGATGGTGGTGACCGCACAGCCCACTGCTGTGTAGTCTGTCTCCGCAGGGTCCCCTGAGGGAGGAGGAAGAGGAGCAGGAGTGAGAGGTGGGCAGGCCAGACGATGGGCGGGGGAGGCACACAGTCAGAGGCGTTAGTCACACACACATCCTGAGAGAGACATACATGCACGCAGACTCTTCCATGAGTCAAGGGGCGGTCCCACCCAGAGCCAGTCACACTCATGCTTGCACGCGCTCTTCCTTCCCCTCCCTGCCGCACAGAGAGCTCGGCGTCCAGCTTACCCGCTGTCAGGTTCACCACGGAGGCAGTGCCGGCCGTGATGGCATCTACCTGGGAGTGGATCTCATGCTTTGATTCATCCATCTTGTTCTTACGCCAGGCCTTCGAGGCCTGCGAGAAAGAGAGAGAGAGAGAGAGAGAGAGAGAGAGAGAGAGAGAAGCAAAGCTCAGGATCTGCCCTGGTTTGGTTAACCCCATTCCCTCTGGGGAGTCCCAGCCTCAGCACTGCTGGCCTCTCCTCCCTCCCATACTCACAGCATCCTGGCCCAGAGGGGGCAGAGTGTCAAAGTCATCCAGAGTGGCCTGGGCAGCCTGCACAGCCTGCATACTGGAGTTGATGGTCCCAGTGAGTGCCTGCTGGGCTGACGTCTGCAACACAAGGGTTGGAGAAATAGGGAATGCTTAGAGGCAAGAGAAGGTAAAGGAGGACTCGAGGCTAGGGATAGGAATACAAACAGGGACATGGGAAAAGACTGCCTAGCTCCTGGCTGGGCCCAGCTGACGGGGGAGAAAGGCCTGGTACCGTGGTGGCAGCAGAGGCACTCTTACCAAAGGGGGCATGTGTCCTCGGTGCATCTGGCCACTGGTAATCTGCTGCTGGGCCGGTGGCATGCTGCCCACCTGGAAATTCTCAGGACCAGAGGCTCCGGAGCGCATGATAGCAGGCAGGGCCACAGAGCCGTGCTCCACTTTCCCCACCCGGTTATACTGCTGCTGTAGGACTGTCGACCTAGAGAGGGGACACCCTGGGCAGCACTCAGAGGACTTTGCGGTCTCACCCCCTTCCCACCCAGCTCTACTACCTTTGCAGGTCTTGTGGTCTGGGGGGCGGGGGGGCGCGTGAGGTCTCATGAGAGCCTGTGACTGGTTAAAGAACTGTCCTAGGGATTCCCCACCCCTCAGCAGTCGTTGGAGATAGGCCCTGCCGTCCTTGCCCCTGACGGACGGGATCAGCCCAGTTCCCTTCGTACTTTTTGGGGGACACTGAGTCCTCCAGCATAGTAGACTCCTCGTCTCCCTCCAGCCCAAAGTGATCCTTGCTTTTTTTCTGTAGAAAGGAAAAAGGAACAACAATTAAAGAAAAGAGAGACAGGGAAAAGACAGCTCTTCTTTCCCCTAGTCAGCCTTTTTCCAGAACCTGGGTCCCCACTTTGAAAGGACCACCTTGGATAGAAGGTGAGGGAGGATAAGGAGAAGGCTGGGGTGCGCACCTTCTTAAGGATGATATCAATGTAGCCGGCGATGAGCTGTGCGATCTGCTCCCCTTCCGTCGTCTGTACTGAGTAGTAGCCATCTTGGTAGTCCCCAAAATCCTAGGGTGACAAGGTGGGGGCTTGGTGGGAGAGCCCGCATCTACCCAGGATGGAAAAGGGTAGGATGGGAGCCCCATGGATGAGCTGGTGAGGGGGCTTTGCCTGCCAAAAGCCCTCTAGGGAGAAGCCCATCCTTCTTCAATTTCCTCTTTCTTTATTTTCCTCCCTGGAGGGCACCGCTTTATTTCTGAAAAGCAGTCTTTGTGCTACATAGTTTCACATGCATGCCATTCATGAAATCTCTTCTCTCTCCCCCTGATAATACAGCTGGGAAGACACATTTATCATTGAAAGACAGCTGAGGGTGAGCACTGGTATCCAAAATGGAAAAACAGCCTTTACGAAGTTCTTGTCCCTTCGCTTGGGCACTTCATCAAGGCGGTGTCAGTTTCCAATCTGGCACACCAAAATATAAAGCTGGGGGGGGGGGACACTATCATATAGTTGCTGCTGAAAGACAAGAGGCTTATTTTTTCTTTCTATCACCTTTTTCTTCCCTCTCCCCAAGTTTCCTGCGAGCTCGGCTTGCTGGTGATGGTTCTGTCCTGTTGATTTTAAAGACTGTTTCATTTAAGCATCAATTCTCTCCAGGAAAGCTTCTCCTCTACTCTGACCCCCATGGTCCTGTAATCGTTACATAGTTCCCCTTTTTCTGGATTCACACTCAGTGCACTATCCCAAGGGAGGGGAGAGACCTCTGCAGCTGCGCCCACCTGGAAATTCCAGAGCCCCTTCCCCGCTGGGCCCCCAGACTCACCAGGGTGAAGCTCTTGGGAGAGGCAGCCCAGCGTTTGATGTTGGTGAGGCTCCACTCCTGGATCACCTCTTTGGTCTTCTCGTCCACTCGCATCACACACTCCTTAGTGATGCCCAGAAGCCTGGGCACCAGCTTGTTCTTTCCTTTCATCTTTTCCTGTGAGGCAGAGGTTGTCACTGGTGCTGTGGCCAGAGGTCACACAGAGGAGTGAATGAGCAGATCAGATCTAGACCACAAGGGGGTGCTGAGGAGCGCAGGAGAGCTGAACAGGGTGTCCGGAAGGAGCCAGGACAAGCTCCTCGAGGGAAAACACACGGTCAGGAGCCAAGTGGTGGCAGAGGGCTGACAACAGGGCGAATTTTCACAAGGTCAGAGCAAGGCAGAGAATGGGCCTTGTAGGGATGATGGAAAATGTGACCGAGGGCAGGGCCGGGGTTTGAGAGGAAAGGATAAGAGCGGGAATAAGGAGGACAGTGAGAAGGGTCTGTAGCCCACCTTAACCAGAAAGAAGGAGACGCCGTATGTCTTGAGGGAACGGGCTAGCTTCACGTAGCGCACCTTGGCCTCGATCTCACTCATCTGCCCACAATTCTTGTGTGCCTTAGAGTAGGAAATGGGGCAAAACGTTTAGCAAATGTGGGAACCTAGACAGTGTCACTGATCAGGAGTTGCGACGTTAACTACAATGGGAGCGTAGTGTGCGGGACACAGGAAAGGTTAGGGGGTGCAGGATATGAGAAATGAGAGGGTGACGGGCTGGGGGCTGACAAAGGATATGCACAAGCGACAATTCAGGGAATACAGTTAGAGAACTTGCAGATGTTCTAGAGACATAAACAGATAAGTAGAAGGTCAGATAGAAGGCTTTTTGGGCTGAGTATTCAAGAAGTGGGGATAACACATCTGTACAAAGATATACTTGTCACAGTAATTTCAGCCATACTGTCTCATTTGATTCTCCTACCAATCCTACCCAGGGCAGGTACTGTCATCCCACGTTAGAGGGAAAGAAAAGAAAACAAGAATATTGAATTGAATTCCACATCAAATGCAGTGATGGAACTGAGATGAAAGGCCCAGGTCTTCTGCTTTCTTGTCACAGGAGAGGTGGGAGAGCAGCTTGGTGGGTGGAAGCAGGGTGGGAGGAAACAAGGAAGGGGCTGGGGTCCATTCAGTCAGTAGGATTAAGCAGCAAAGCTCCCAGGGCATCCCCAACACTTCCCCTATCCCCATTCACCTGGAAGATCTTACGCTCTCCCTTCTGCTTCACATACTCCTTGGGCAGGAAGTCCTTCAGGCTATACCAGAAAAGGGAGGGTCAGCATGTAGTGGACAGCATCAGGGGTATGTGGGCCATGGACTGTGGGCCTGGGGGTGTGAGGAAATGTCTAGGACAGTGTTATCTTTGGGGAGATGGAAGGCTCGAGGGACCAGAGTTGGGATTATCCATGAAATCGAGACGACCTAGCATGAGCTCTTGAGTGCAGCCTGTGTCTCTCCCTACAGGGAAAGGAACCAAGGGAGCCTGAGTCGCAGGCTCAGTCCCTGAGGAAAGAGGGTCTAGAGCACTACCGCAGGGGACTGAGGGGAGGAGCTCAGTAGAAGGATGACCATGCACGTAGGAAGCTAAGCAAGCCACGCTGAACTCTACACATTCTGAGGAGGATCCGTGGATGAGACCTGTGAAGCTTTCTAAGTCTATGTTCCCTATGAGGAGAAATGTACTGTTTGCCTCTGGCTACTGCAGTAAAATTCTTCAGAGAATCTCAAAAAAGGTTACATGCTTGCTTGAGAAGCATGGGGCAGAGGCAGAGATTCTGGGCTACATTCAGGTTCCACATGGGGCCAGTAAGGAGACAAATAGCTGACGGCAGCAAAAAAGGTACCCATGTGGGTCAAACCCTGGTGCATCGGAAGAGGAACAGAGACAGAAGGCCTGGGAGGGGGGCAGGGCTGTTGGGGTCACAATGGCAATGAGTCCTGGGCCCTGACAGGGTGTGGGATGTGGGTCACTCACTCGAGGAAGCCAGCCTTGTGCTTCTGCTCATTGTGGGGCCCAAACTGGATCTGGCACTGGAAGCCAGCAAACTCACAGGCCTTGTCGAAGGAGACAGGGTGGGAGCCATTGAGGATGTCATCTCGCGCCTGGAGAAATCCTCTCCACACCTGCACATAAAGAAGGTTCAGCTGTACGGGGTCCCGGGAGTCCACGTTCTGGTCTGAGTAGAAGAATTTCCGCCGCAGCAGAAGCGTCTCGTGCTCCTCCACTCCCTGTTCCCTCAGCGTGCGGCCATGGTCCAGCCAGTTCACTGGGACACACAGAGTCCCCTCAGTGCCAAGCCCCTGGGGCGCCTGTGTTGTGCGCTCTTTGGCTTTTTGTTGTTCTTCATTTCCTACCTTCTCCCACCGGTAAGTTCCGTGAATATAAGACTTTGTTTTATTGCTGATGCGTCCTGCATCGAAAGCAGTGTCTCGCAAAAGCAGAGTTTCCATAACTACAGAATAAACAGCTGCCCCCTGCCCCCCCAACCCTGACCATTTCCAGGGCCCTCTGTTTCCTATTTCTGCTTACACTCATCATCTGTGTGCAATTTCTGCTTTAGTTTCTCCATCTTCTTTTCATCTCGCAGCAGGGTCTTGTCCTTTCGTAAGGTCCCTGTCACCTCCTCCTTCTTCTCTTCCATCAGCTCTCGAACCAGTGAATATTCATCGTGGTTGGTGATGCCTGGGGGAAGGGGAGGGGTCAGGGTCGGTAGCATCCCGGGCACCACATCTGTGTTTTCTGGCAGAGCTGGAGCCTCCATTCCCGAGCCCTCAGCCCCACCGAGACCCCTTACCAATGCGGGCACAGATGGTCATGAGCATGTCGGTGACAGTCTTAGAGTCATCCACCATGATAGTCTTCACAGTTCCATCAAGCATGCGGATTTTTAGGGGCCTCTGTTTCTTCCTGTACTCCATGGTGTCCTGTTGGGGCAGGAATGGGAGGAGGGGCCCCTTGAAGCTAGAGGTATTATTTCCTTTTTCCATGGCCAGAGGGGAGGAAAGTAGATTACTAAAAGCAAGACTACGGTGGCTCCCTCAAAAAGCAAGTTATTTTGACTGCCTGGGATAGAAAGCCTGGAGAGGGTCAGAGACAACAGATATGGGTGCTGAAAAGAGGAGGTGGAGTAGGGGATGTTGATGGTCCTTGATGAAGTGATACTCACCCCATTTCGGAGCATGTAGTAATCCAAAGCTTTCCCGGCCTCCAGCCATATACCTTTTTTGGGGTCATCATCTGACAGAAACAGCCCAAAGTCGCTGGCTAAAAGAGAGGATGAATCACCTCAGACATATGAGGACCCCAGGGTGGCTGAATGGCTGCATGGCTGCCCTTTACTATTTCCCCAGGGACCGAGGGCCTAAAGGGGAGAGAGGGAACCATGGAGCATGAGGCCTGAGTAGCCTTGAGGGACAATGGGGTCATCCCTTAAAGCCAAGAGCCTGGGAACAAGGAGGGACCGAAGACTCCCACCCCTGCCACCAGGGTACTCAGACTCACGAGGGCCAGCCAGGGCCTCTGGGATGCGCTCACGAATGATGCGACAGGCATCGTACACCATGGTGGACGGCTCAAACTGCATCGTCTTCACCACATTCCCAATGCTGATCTTCAGCGAAAGTGCAACCATGGTGGCAGCTTCTCCTCTCCAGCCTGGCTCTACCTGGCCCGTGGCATCAGGGCATCAGCACACATCCTCATTAGTGGAGAGGAGGTCACCCAGATGGAGCCCCGGGGAGGGGTGTTTTTGAAAGGGACCCACCAGAACAAGTAGTAACATAACTATTTTATTCTAAGAATTTTTAAGAGTAAAAAATTACTTATACCAAAAGAACCAATCCTAACCACCTGAGATATGTGAAGGAGTCTGGTCTGCAATGCAGTGTTCCCCGAGGACACCGTCCTGTCCCTACCACTAGCATCTGTGCCTCCCTTCTGTCTGCCCAGTGTCTCTCTCTTGCCCCCACCTTGCTCCTTTCCCAGCCCTGCCTCTGCCTTGTTTTCATCTTTTCTTGGTTCAGTCTTTTTTTCTTTGTCTCTCACTAGGTCTTGCTGGCTTTTTCCTGTCTGGGATTTTCAGAGCTCTGCCCTGACTCATCATGTGACCTTCGCTCTGACAGCTTTAGCCTCCTTCTCTGCAAAATGAAGACGTTATATTAGGTAATTCCCAAGAGATCCTGAAGCCTGCAAACACCGACTCTAGCTAGCCCGGCAGGGAGACCAAACACCGGCTGCTTGAGTCGTCTCACTGGAGAGGGAGGGGCCTTCCCAGGGAGCCTGGCCCCATATTTGGCTTCCCTGGCAGTCAAGCTAGAATGATGATTCTCTAATCCAAAGGGATCTCAGAAATAACCTAGTCAACTCTTCAGTTTTGCAGAATGGATATCAGACCATGGTGGGGCAAGTAGGGTAGTTTCAAGGCAGGTCAGAGGAAGACCCCAGTCCCTCTAACTTGGTCCTTGCTCCAAGTCACGAAGGGAATCCCAGTCCTCACGACAACTCCTCCTACGCTCTCCTGTCTTCAGTAAGTCCTTCTCAAGCTCTGCCCTCCGTCTCACTGTCTCCCTTGATGGTGCTTTCAGTGCAGCTCGAGATATCAGTCCCACCCTGACCTCCCCCGCCCTCCTTGGCACCACCTCTCAGCAGGCTGGAGGAACCCTTGCAGGTGGCAGGTGGCATCCAGGGCACAAGAGGACAAGTCTACCTGGCAGCTGATGATGTGACCCAGTTTGGTACAGGGATTGGTTCCTCTCGACTAAGAGAATGAGCAACTCCGGGCTGCCCATTCCCCTCCTGGCAAATGGCTAGCCCCAAGTGGGGAAATGCAGGACTGGGGGAAGGCTGGAAGCAGGTGGGGGTGCTGGGATACAGAAGCCAGTTGAGAACCAGGGAAGTTGGGAAGGGATAGGTTTTTGGCGGGTGAAGAGGTTAGGAAGGATGAGGTGAAGGAGACTGAAAATCTAGAAAGAGGAGACAGGTATATGTGAGAAAGGTGTGGATCGGGGATCTGACAGACCATTCTGACCTTATAAGTAGTCCAGAGTCTCACAAGAAACCACAGCTCACTATCTTTATTTCCAAACAAGTGAGGACCCTTCCAGTCTCCCCAGCTCTCTGCCCACCTCCCTATTCCTCGGCCACCTCTCCCAGTAGCTTGACAGACCTGGCCGTGGGGTTGCTGGAGGGCTGGAGGGTCAACGAAGCAGAGGAGTCAGAGGAGCTGAGGGCAGAACTGACAGGACCCTCCACCCTAAGCTGAAACTGCATGTCTCCCCCATTTCCTCCGGACATATGGACACCCCCTTCTTCTTCAAGCAAGGAAACCTCTGGTGAGACCCCGATAAGGGAGATGAGTCAGGCCTACCCTTCCTCCCAGGCTGGTCCTGAGTGGACACCCACATCTCTACAAGATGGTGAGGCAGGAAAGGGAACTGAGAAGTGAACTGAGGGTGATGAGGGCACAGAACAAGGCCCTTGGAAGTATGGGGAGAAGCTATCCAGTTCCTGCTCTGCCCTGAGAACTTTGCTCCCTTTTCCATCATGTTTTATGAAACAGCAACAATGCCCCCCCCCATCCCCCTCCCAGGGAACTCCTCCTCCCTCAAGACATTCCTGAGATGCATTCCAGAGGAGTTGGGCAATGGGGGGGGGGGAGGACAAGAGGTCAAATCCCAGCAAGGAATGGAATGTAAGTATACTGGGGGGTAAAGAATTTGGGGTACATGGAGAATATAGTCAGAACAGGTACCCACAAAGGGAGCTGCAGAAAGACAGGGAGCTACAGTAAGGGACAAAGGAGAGAGAAAGCTGAAGACAAAGTCAGAATGCATGAGGGTTGGGGGAGTAACACTCAGTCTGTTACCAAATTTGGCCTCTGAATCCGCAACCGCGGGAGGGGGGGTGGTGGTTGTGGGTGAGACTGACATATCCGGCCTCATGCTGTTGGAGGCTCATTTCGGGCTGGACTGGGCAGCTGAAGGGCTGGACCTGATCTCCCTCGACATAGCCCCTCACCACCTACACCTATCTACGCATATTCATTCTCCCCAACTGCACCCCAGTCTATACACAGAGCTCTTTACCACAAAGCTACTTACCCTGTCTCCACATACACGTTATCTCAAACATGCAGTCCCTACGCAGACCCCATCACAACCACATTATCCTCCTGTAAAAACCCCATCCCAGCACACAGCTTCCCCACAAACACACCTCTATCCACAAGAGAACAACTTGCCCCAACATCTCTCCTCCCATTACAAAGACATTCTCCCTCCATTCACCCAACAAGCATTTCGGAGGGTCTGTTGTGAAAAAGGCCCTGGGCCAAACTCTCAGTGACTGGGAAGCAAGAAGAGCAAGCCCTCCACTCGCTTGCAAGGGGCTCCCAGTTAGCTGAGTGGGAAGGCTAAATACAGAATTATAACACAGGGCAGGATGTGGTCAGAGTCAAGAGGTGTGTGCTCAGGGGACGGATCCCTTTAGATTAGAGAAGAGGGACCAAAAAATCTCTGTGAAAAGTGTCACTTGAAGTTAGGGCTTTAAAAAAAGATAATAAAAAATCATAAGGGTCTAACTTTTATTGATGATTATGTTAATTTCTTTGTAGACATAATTTCATTTAATCTTTACAACAACCTGGCAAGATAGGTATCATTATTTCCATTTTTACAGATTAGGAGACTGAGGTGCAAAGACGTTAAATACTTATTCAAGGAACTTCTCCAAAGTCATATAACTAGTAAATTTGTGAAGTTGTGAAGCCAGGATCCGAACCCACATCTCTCTGACTCCAAAGCCCAAGCTGTCTCCACTATGCCAGCCGGAGGTGAGTCAAGGGTAGCATTCCAGGCAGAGAGAAGAGTGTAAGCAAAGGTGGAGGAGCACGAAATCACAGAGGAGCACGTTCAGGGAAGTGAGCGGGCAGGCGGGCTGAAGCACAGGGCACCTGCAAGGGAGCAGCGATGGGGAAGTCAGGGTTAGGCTGAAAAGGCAGGGGAGGACTAGAGAGGAAGGAGTATTTTACCTACTGGAGGGCACCAGGAGGCCAAGGGAGGCTTTGAGCGGAAAAGGGACATAACCAGAACTAGATTTTGGAAAATAATTCTGGCAGTTACCTTGGAGATTGGTCAGAAAGACACTGCATTAGCACAAATGAGAAGTGATGACAGCAGTTAGAATGGTAGAGAGGAGGATGTTGCTTATTTATAGTTTTAAGAGGTAGAACTGTCAGGACCTGAGGACAGTCTGTCCTGTCAACCTTCAGGGGCCAGGGCCCAAAGTCAGACTAGAGTCCCACAGCTTCTGTCATCAGTAGCCACTCAGTGGCTGGGGTGGCTTGAGTTTACACAAGGAATTGGGAAGGGGAGAAGGGAAGGACTGGGTCGAGCTGGGTATATGAAGATGAGGCTCTGGGGCACAGGAGATGGGGATGTGGTTAGCACCAGGTAGGGGCAGAAGGGATGAGGTTAGTGACTGTATCAGACTAGAAATGGAGAAGACGAGGTGTACAGAGAGGCTGGGGAAGATGGTGGTAGGAAAAATAAATATATGATCAATCACTGGATCAGGCTAGCGGAAGGGGGAAAATAATTATAAGTCAGGGAATGACAGAGTGAGGTCAGAGGTCAGATCAGGCTGCAGGAGTCTGAGAAGAGATGGGGCTGTGGTCAGTAGCTAAAGGCTGGGATGGGGTGGGGAGGAGAGTGAAGGGACACTGGCAGAGTATAAGCAGAGCTGGAGTTGGTGGGGGTGGGTGGGTATGGGGTATAACCAGTGGCTGGGTCACACTGGGTAGAGGGGATAGTGCTGTGGTCAGTGGCAGGGTCAGGCTGGGAGTGAAATGGGGGTGTGGTCAGTGGCCTGGCTGGGCGTGGGATCAGCAAGACCCAGTTTCCTCTTTGGGTCTCATTTCCTCTTTTCTGTTTGGGGAGTGGGGGAAGGGGATCTACAACTGGACCAAGAAATTCAGGAGGCTTAAAGCCAGAGGCTGGTACATAGCAGGGCCTGGGAGTACCTGGCACTTATGTTGGGCTGGGGGTGGGGTATTCAGCAGACGACCAGGAGGTATGCAGGTGGGTGAGTGGGGTAAAGTGTGGGAGAGTGCTTTAAGATGATGGGAAAGCTCAGATTTGGGAGAGGGCAAAATATGGTAGGAGGTGCAGATTCAGGGAAATAGAACTGCAACTGGGAACCCTCAGTAAAATGAACAGCATGGGAGAGTTACAGGTGAGGGGAGAATTCTGTATGCAGGACTGTGCTTGCAGAAAGGGGGTATCGGGGGTGGGGTGGGGGGGATGGGGTGTGTGAACTGCAGGGCCAGGGAAGGGAGTTGGAGAGGACTTAATAACTAGTGAATGAGAGAATTGGGAGGCAGTGGGGCTGAACTTTCAGAGGATTCGGTCATCTCTTTCTCCCATGGCAACTGTGTCTCTGTGGTCAGCCTCCCCTTAATCATAGTCCCCTCTCCCTAAGTAGTCCCTCACTTATGACTAGGCCTGTACCTCTCCTGGGTCCCAGTCCCATTCCCACCTCCTATCTTGTATAAACAACATAGCCCAGGAACCCCTGTCTCTCAACTGTGGTGACCACAGCAAGAGCCCTGGATTTAGAGAGCAGAATAAAGAAGCTGGAATCCCAGATACCTGCAATTCTAGTTGAAGCCCAGAACCCGAACCTGAAATTAGTTTATCATATCTCTGGGCTACAGAACGCCTGAAACTACATAGGAATGAGACCTCCCCGCAGAATGAGTGCACCTACTTACTGCCAATCTCTTAAATTTTATCTGTCTGAGATCAACTACCCTAACCTCAACCATAACCCCCCCAAAACTAACCTAACTCCTAACATTAACCCTGACCCGAATTTGTTTCCTGTTTCTCAATACTGGCTTCGACATTCATCCCTTTCCTAACAGACACCCGTACCCAATCCTTGATCCCTAATATTGATCTAATTTTTACCTCTAGCACCAAATTCCCCAACCTTAACCCTAAATGTTGATCTCTAAGCCCAGAACTCCTTTGTCACTTGATGCCTGACCCATCCCATTGCTCTTTATCCCTAGTACCATGCTAATGTTCTCTCATCTCTAAAATTGCACTTTTTTCTTTTCTCTAGGTCTCTCTTTTTATTTATTTTTTAATAATATTTTTATTATATTATGTTAGTCACCATACAGTACACCCCTAGTTTTTGATGTAAAGTTCCATGATTCATTACTTGCCTATAACACCCAGTGCACCATGCAATACGTGCCCTCCTTAATACCCATCACCACTGCACTTCTAACTTAATTCCTGTGTTGACCCTTAACCCGGTCCCGAATCCTAACTTGGACTTACGTTGTCCAGAAAACAAAATAATGACCTAAACCAAATTTTACCTACATAAAACGGACCTGACTGACACTAGTAACTCTAAATTTCAACTCCGGCTTTATAACTCCTTAAACTAACCTTGATTCCTGAACCCAACTCCACCTAATCCCCAGATCACCCGAAGCTTTCCTACCCACATACCCGCTATCAGCTAACCTCAAAGCCGATCCCCGCCCTGCGCCTCACTGCCACCCCACTCCTCACCCTCCCCAAAACTTATTCAGGACAGAGGACTGATCCCAGGAAGGGCCTGGCTCCCTTAAAACGGCCTACTTAACTCCCATCCCAAGCCGAGATACACTGGACGCTGACCTCTCCAACAGGACCCGAAACAGGAGACGCACGAGAGTCGGGGGCCCC